>NC_055674.1:980000-1042500 GCF_017976325.1 Chelmon rostratus
AATATCTGAAGCTTCCCAGCACCACAAACTTCACGATGATTTGTTACGACATTCACAAAACGAGGACGGTTTTAGTACTTTTAGACCCGCAGTCGATCGATCGATCTGCAGCTGAATGTCACCAGAACTGAACAGTGGGTTTGGGATCCGGAGAACAGCCCTGAACTGGTTCCGTCGGTGTGGGGGGCGCTTCTTCCTCCTCAGCCCTCTTTACCTGTGGGGTTCCTCAGGGCTCTGTTCTTGTTCCCCTGCTCTTCTCTCTGTAGATCCTCCCTCTGGGTCCCCTCATTAGACAGCCGTCACTGCAGACACTCAAACTGACTCCAGGACAGTAAAGACTGGATGTCCCAGAACTTTCTGACACTGGACGAGCTAAAAACCGAGGAGGTCTCTTTGGCCCACCTCAATCCTCCAGCAGCTTGGCATGATTTGATTCTGCATCTGGACTCAGTAGAGCAGGTTTTCCATTACAGCCACTGACTAACAGTGTTTAGTCAAAGTCAGTTTGTTCACAAACGCATCTGCAGTAAAACAAAAATACCAGGATGTCGTACTGATTCAGTAAAAACTCCCATCATGCATCAGACCAGTCTCACCACCTGTGTCCCACAATGCAAAGCACTGGAGCGACCACAGCAACCATCCGGACCAACAACAAGATGTTTTTACCAAGTTCATCATTGAGTCGAGAAATCTACAGCGTCGCTTTTTAATATTTATATTTAGGCAGATTTATGAAAATTGATGACGAATACAAAAAGTTAATTAGCGCTTGCAGGGGCAACTAGCTAGCTAGTCCAGTGGCGTTCCCAGACCTGCTGACCCCACAATCACACAGACCACCACAGCCAACACTGGCAGAGGAAAGCCAGGACCCCCACTGAAAGAGTTTTATACCGCTGTTAATCTGTCGGTGCGTTAAATGTTCACAGTACGACCGAACCAGCGCGAACATTAAGAACAAGAAGGTTAACGTTACGCAACAGAAGCAGCAGGAGGACGAGCTGCAACTCACGTTAATCTGCAGGGAAGTCACGAGACCAAACGCCGGCAGGTCTGCTTCCTTCCAGCCGCCAGACACCTTGACAGGTAACACCTGTCAGACAAACAGCAGGGCCCACCAACCAGCTGAAGCTCCCTGGGTCCCTGCAGCAGTGCTGGTCTCGTGGAGTCCCGGGTCAGACCTGAAAACACTGATAACGTCGTCTGAAGATTAGCTGAAAGTTCAAAGTCTGCAGATCAGTGATGCTGCCGATGATCTGCAAACATGTGGAAGAACTCGCCAACATGAAGAAAACCCCCCAGAGTCAGTTTCTGCTGCGGCTGAAGCGTCAGTGAATCAGCAGACCGACATGAGCGAGCTGCTGCAGCGTGATGGCTGCAGACAGCGTGCTCTGACCTGAAGGTTGATGTTTGTGCTGTAACAGGTGGTCTGTGCATGCTGAGACTCTCTGATGTGACTCTACAGTCTGTCTGCCTGCAGCTCTGTGCTCAGCTGTCCGGCCGGTGGTTCACTCTAGTTCAGCAGTCGTTCTTATTCCGTCTGATTCTAACATACTGCTGCTCAAAGTCTGGAAACCAGCTGATTTGTACTAAAACAGGTTGAATTATTCTCATAGAATCTTTAATCAAAAGGCTGAGAGCTGAAATTGGGCTGGAGTCAGTATCCAAAATGCTATTTATTGTTAAAACTGACTAAACAATAAATATGGACACAGAATATAAATCTCGTCTTTTATTCCATCACAGACTCTAAAAGTCTTCAGGTTTTACAGGCCGACACCCCCGAATCTGGACGACGCTGACCAGCCATTATCCAGTATTTAATAACGGGTCTGTATCAGGTCAATACATCAGCTGACTGATGCTCTGACCGCAGCATGAAATAAACATTATCAAAGCTCGGAGTCATTACGCTGCTGCTGCAGAGCTAAAAACAACACACTCTGATGGCTTTAATGGTCGTCTCCTCCCGCTAATTTTCCCTCCTGACTCCTAAGTGTCCGACGCAGCCGACGCTAATCCTGCCACTTCCTGCACAAAGAACAAAAGCAACAGCAGACACACACACACTCCTTTAAGGGTCCTCCAGCACTTCAATAAAAAGGAGAAAATTAACAAACATCCCCAAACTTTAAGTCACGCTGTCAGCTCAAACTTCATATAAGACGCTTATTTTTTTACTCTGAAGTCAAAATGTGAAAACTAGAGTGATGGAAGAAGTATTCAGATGCTTTATTGCAGTACTAAAAACTAAACTAAACTAGTAAAAGTACTAATACCACACTGAAGATACTCCACTACTAGTAAAAGCCCTGCATTCAAAACCTTTCTAACTATCATCAAGTCAAAGTGTTTGTGTATCAGTAAAATGTTCCTGTCAGTGTTTCTATCATCTCTCATGTTTGTGGATTAATATTCCTGCTGTAGATGTTTCAGGTTGAGCTCATCTGAACTACTTTATATCCTGTTGGCTGGTTTAATCTGCAGCGATGCTTCATATTCTATAAGATCAAGTAGAAGTGTACATTTATGGGAAGTTACAGAAGCTTGTGGACATTAAAACTGAAGGAGAAACTACAACTCCCAAGATGCATTTCACTAACAAACACCCAATCACAAAGCTTCACATTCAGTTCAACGTTCACGATCTTAAACGTTCCGATTTGATGACGTGTTCGTCCACGACAACATTTAGAATTTGCTGTGGCTCTGATTGGCTCCTTCTTCCCCATGGCAACAGCGAGGCTCGGGTGTTGTGGCATTTGGAGCCATCCATCAAACTCACAGAAATAAAATGATTCCTCTGGAATAAAGCTGAGATGATCGAATGTGGTGGCCCGAACGAGAACCTATTCATTTTTCTGCATCGTCATCGTCAGAGTGATGAGCTCGTCAGTTTTTGCGTCCTGTTGTTCAAAGAAACTCTGGAGCTGAAACATGGAGGGCTCTGAAGAACACCTGGATCTTATAAGTTGTTTTAAATGAAACTGCAGCTCAAAGCCCCTCAGGCAGCTGAGGAAGACAACACACAGTAAATCGAGTGCAGCTCTGTGCGAAAACACTGCGTTTGTCAGCTTTTACAGAGCGAAGCAGCGGCACAGCGTTCAGTCCTCAGGGGGACACAGGTGGAGTCATCCGTCAGTTCCTGGCAGCTCATTACAATGTTCAGTGTGTGACGGTGCTGCGGCTGAGCTTCCTCCCAAATCTGCTCGTTAAGAAGCTGCTCGTCCTCCAGGCAGCAGCTCAGATCAATGAGACTGTACCTGAGTGATCCGTGGCATTGATAACATCCACCCTGCTGAGAGAGGGGCGTCTATTAACCAGCTGATCACAGCAACACCTCAAACAGCTGATCACAACATGTGAAACAGCTGATCACATCACATCGAACAGCTGATCACAACATGTCAAACAGCTGATCACAACAACACCTCAAACAGCTGATCACATCATGTCAAACAGCTGATCACAACAACACCTCAAACAGCTGATCACATCATGTCAAACAGCTGATCACATCATGTGAAACAGCTGATCACATCACATCGAACAGCTGATCACAACATGTCAAACAGCTGATCACAACATGTGAAACAGGTGATCACATCACATCGAACAGCTGATCACAACATGTCAAACAGCTGATCACATCATGTGAAACAGCTGATCACATCACATCGAACAGCTGATCACAACATGTCAAACAGCTGATCACATCATGTGAAACAGCTGATCACAACATGTGAAACAGCTGATCACAACATGTCAAACAGGTGATCACATCACATCAAACAGCTGATCACATCACATCAAACAGCTGATCACATCATGTCAAACAGCTGATCACAACACGTCAAACAGCTGATCTTACCAGACCTTCACTGTACCAGACCTTCTTCATACCAAACCTTCATCTTAATCTCAATGAGGGTCCGGTACGATGAAGGTCTGGTGCGATGAAGGTCTGGTATGATGAAGGTCTGGTGCGATGAAGGTCTGGTATGATGAAAGTCTGGTATGATGAAGGTCTGGTGCGATGAAGGTCTGGTAAACCTGGTGCTGTACTCTCCAGTGGTCATATATGTCATTTTAGGAGGTTTTGGTAATCGAGCTGTTCGCTCGTTCAGGTGTGATGTGTTGTGAGGCAGAACTCGTACTGGGAAACAGCTTAATGTCCCTTTTCAGTGTCGCTGTTACAGGACTGTTAGAGCCTGTAGCTGATTAACGGTTTTATTCTTTCTTTACTCTTCCAGTGATATATTAGTCCGAATAAACTCCATCAGTGGGACTTAAATCAAATACAGCCTGAGTTCACGCCGCCTGCACAAAAGACCAGGAGGCAGAAACCTCAGCAGCTCGCAGTAAGAAGCTGTTGAGTCACTGGAATAAATCAATGACCTTCGACCCACACACAGACCTGTGTTATAAATATTTGTGCTCTGCTGTTCTTTAAGAAAACCCAGATAGTGAATCATTGAGTGAGAATACATCTTAAAACCATCCAACCACAAGAGCCTTTTAGTTTTAGCTTTAGTTTAGCTGTTCAGGAGCTTTCAGTCTTTCCACATGATCTTCTCAACATGAAGTTCATCTTCAAATTTCCTTTTGTTTCTCAGCTCTTGACAGACTTCTCTTCAGTGTCTTTAAGGTCATTCTTGACCCTGAAAACAAAACAAAAAGTCCATTTAGTAGCTGCTCTGGCTGGAAGATCATATAACCGATAACACAAGATAAGAGGAAAAGCTGCACATCATGTGTCAGGTTCTCAGTCTGAGGCTTCAGTCCTTCATGTGAAGGAAACTCTTTCTTTTCATACCTGAGCTCATAAACTCTGCAGACGTCCACCTGAGTTTGATTCTGGAGCCGAAAGAGACGTCTGAAAAATGTAATAATGTTCCTTCATCATAGTGCAAAAGTTTTAATATTCGCTCTCAAATCTCACGACTCAAGTTTTTAATAACACCACAGTATTTCTGAATACTACCAATACTGTAACTGTAAGCTCTCACTGCTGCAGGATGTTTGTGGGAATCTAAAACTCAACCAGAGAGTGCGCCTTAATACAAAACAACGAGAGGAGAACAGGTAACACGATGAAGAACACAGTGCCTCAGAAAACATGAAACACCCACGTGTTTACGCTCCGTTTCAGTTTGTGGAAACACTTAAACATTAAAAACACGTTTTAACGTCCAGCTGAGGGGGAAAAGTTGGTCTAAACATCAAAAAAATGATGACATTTTACTCCAACATGAGTACTTGAAGTACATTTTGCTCTTTGTACTCACATACCTCAGTCAGGTTTTGAGTATTTTCACAGTGTGGTATTAATACTTTTACTGAGTACTTCTTCCACTGCTGACTTTTTAAATGCACGTTTTACCCGCTGTCGTAATGATTGACTCCAGGTGTTTGACCCGTTTCAGAGCGCCCCCTGCCTTCAGCTTCCCCTCAACACTTCGCTCTGTCTTCGCCGTCTGATGGCCACCAGTCCCAGCACCGCCCAGCCTCCCAGCAGCATGGAGGAGTCCCAGCAGCCACACCAGCCAATCAGCACGCAGCAGGACGGAGACGCTGTGACATCTCAACCGCTCGGCACGGAGCACCAAGCCCCGCCCCCGGCGGCGGACGCTCCGGCTGCCAAACAAACAGAGGACATGGACCACCTGACAGTGATCAATGACAGCGTGGAGACCAGTAAATACAACACCTGTCCTGTAGTCCTGTACCTGTGCATGACCCTCCACGCACACCGTCCAACACCTCCAGTGTTTCCCCCAAACATTTACTCTCCAGTAATTCTGATTCAATCACAGCTCTGAGTCTATTTTACTCTAATTTTCTGCACTTTAGATGCAGAACTCTCACCTGTAAGGAGTAATTTTGCATCGAGGTAATTGTACTTTAGTTAGTAAAAGATCTAAATACTTGTTCTGCTTCCTGCATCGTCCCGTTTCATTAAACACAACCTGTGTGATGGCGACATGTAAATCCTTGTTCATGGCGTTAACACGCCGTGGAAGGACTAAACTGAGGTGGGATCACTTGGTCACTAGCGTTAACATCACACATGAGGTCGGCCATCATTTGGATTTCAGCGTTTCTGCTGGCGATTCTCTTCTTATTTTTGAAATAAAGTTAGACTCATTCTCTCTTTTTCTTTTTTTAAACAAATCTCAGGAAAAGACTCAAACCAACAACGTGTGAGTTCATCTCTCAACACTTTCTGACTCTCCTCCAGGTAACGGCATCGGCCCCGTCAGGGTGGACTCGTCCCCCACAGTGTCCTCTGTGTCGCCCAAGCTGCACGCTAAGCCGGGCGGTCATGCTAACGGTCGGCCCGGTTTGGGCAGCCGGTCCGGCTCGGTGGCGGCGGGCTCGCCCCGGCCCTCGCTCACCCGCCAGCCCAGCGCCATCACGGAGGCCACTGTGGATGGGTCCAAACCCAGGGACTACCTGATCCTGGCCATCCTGTCCTGCTTCTGCCCGCTGTGGCCCATCAACATCGTAGCCCTCACCTTCTCCGTGATGGTACGACTCCAGATCGTGTCTTTTGATTAAAAAAGGAGACGGAAAACCCAACAAATACTATTTAGACCACAAAAGATTAAAACCGTCCCCCATGTCCTAAAAATTTCTCAATTTAGTTTGAGACTGCAAACACGATATAATGTCGTATCAGTGAGTTTGAGAGGAACCATTTGACAAAGCCAGGCTAGCTGTTTTGTGCTAAGCTAAACAAGCCGGCAGCTAGTCTTAAGTTTAACAGACAGACATGAGAGTGAACATCTAACCCTCCACCATGAAAATCAACTGTTTTTCCAAAAAACAGGAAGTTAATTAGCAGCTAATTAGCTCAACTGTTGAGTCAATGGTACAAATAAGTATCTTAAATAATGTGTGTGAACTTAATGCCATGCTAGCTACCAAGATTGCTAAGCTAGTAGAGCTATTGTAACCTACTAGAGCTAGCATGTTCCCAGCTGGCTAGCATGTTAGCCTTTAGCACTTCCTGTTTCATGAGGATGAACTCACCTGTGATCAGGTCTTAAATATGAAAAACGATGATTCGTGGAGCGGTTAGATGAGCAATGCTACACTGCTATAACCAAACTGAGCATCGTTTGTGGAGAGGCATTAATAATCTTTTTTCATGTTATAACCAACTATTGATTATTGATTAAAAACAGAAGTTTGGCGAGTGAAGTTTTGATCGTTGTTTTTCTCGTTCAGTCCCGGAACAGTCTGCAGCAAGGCAACATCGACGGAGCGCGCCGCCTCGGCCGCAACGCCATGATTCTGTCCGTCGTCTCCATCCTGGGCGGGATCGCCATCATCACCGCCACCATCGCTCTCAACTGGGGATGTGAGTAACATCCCATAAATGTCTCCCTGGAGATTCACACTCTGTATCAGCTGGTTCATTGAAGCTGTATGATCAAATATTAGAGATTTGTGACACATTTGTCCAAAAGTCACCCTGATGGGTTTGGTAAATTTGGAAACGTGAGTCGAGTTTATTTCCAGAGCAGGATGCGACCTCGTGCCTCAGATATAAACTAAATACTAATCACCACTCTAACATTCCCACTGAGAAAGCCCTCCTGTTACCAGCCAGCTCCTTTCACTAGTGAAGACCATGAAATGAGGTAGAAAGTCCATGAAATGAGAAGGTGAACCTTTGAGTGGTCCAAATCAAATTTAAGATTAGGTTACTCCAGTGCTCCACACTTTAAATCCAGAACTAGGCTTGACTCAGCGCACTGTTCTCCAGCCTTTCTGAGCCTCTGTCTTCCTTCTGTCTCCAGTAATATTAAAATCCTGATCAAACTGGTCCGGACTGGCGAGACCGACTTCACAACGACATCTGACCGACGCGACGCCGACTTCCTGAAGCACTCTTGTTTTTTTAAGCGCCTGCACCGGATCGAAGACAGATCTGTTCCCGTACTTTGCTGTTGTTTCCTGCTGCACGACGAGCATGGTCTGCCTGACGCTCTACCTCCGACACCAACCGACCCCCCGCCCGACCCGACGGATCACAAGATGCTCCTCCTTCAGCGGCAGCAGTTTGTCTCCTCTTCAGACCTCTTCCTCTCATCCATCAACCGTCTCCGTGGAAACGGGATCATTCTGATCTCTGTGGTCCAGTCATGGTTCAAACCAGTTTTCACTTTTCGATGCCAAAAAATCAGAATCTCGGTCGAAGCTGAGCAGAAACTGGAAGAAGCTGCTGCTGTGATGGTTCAACGTGAGCTGAAGTCGGACTGTCAGCCTTTGTCCTGTGAGAGAGACACGTTGTCTGAGAGCTGGTGGACAGTTTGTCCTCCATCTGTTCCCACACACACACGCACACACACAAAGGTGGACACACCCTGGTGGTCATGGAGAGTCCAGGTCCTGAGGTCTCAGGTCTTCACGTCAGAGCACAGTCAAAGGATAAAGCTGCTTTCTGACTGTCAACAAATCTCATGTGCAGATCTAAACCAACAGCGCGTTGGTCCGTCTCTCATTACCGTCTGACTTCCTGTCTGCGGCTCTCAGCTCATTGGTTCCTACTGAAGATGAAAATATTTAAAAACACCTCACAAATATCTAGTTTCATGTTTTAAAAAGCCTCCGTAAGAATCAGCAAAGTCGTTATCATTTGTTGGGGACTATTTTGCTTTAGCCAGTATTTTTAGCAGCAGGACGGCGTGTACCTGCTAATAGAGACGTCCAGTGTTTGAGTCTAAACATGAGATTTGATGACAGTAAAGAAAATATCAAATATTGAGTATTTTGTTTGCATTCATAAAACTGCAGCATGCATCATTTCTATGTTTTTACATGTGTTTCCACACGCTGCAGTGAACAAGTGGTTAGCTACCGTCGCTAACGTTAGCGTGTTCATTTTTCACTTTTATCACTTTCATAAGTTTTATCCACACGTTTAGTTTTTTCTCTACTTTGCGCCAGCATGCACACCTGACGTACTTTGAGTAATGCATTATCCAGGTCCTCAGGAGTCTCAGAAGGGGGCTCTCTCTGGTACTGGAGTCATTCAGACTGGAGAGCTGCTGTCTGAGAGCTCCACCGCGGTCAGGCCTCTCCGTCCGGCCGCTGACCACAGACACTCCACTCACCTCGTCGGTCCGGCCTCATGCTCAGCCGGGGATGATGGATAATGATGTTCGTCATGTTAAATATAGATACTGAACAAACTTCCATCCTCGTCTGAACATGTGACGTGAGCCATGTGACAGGCTCGATTCTTACTTGTTAGCATTGTTAGAGAAGTCAGAGCGATGATGAACCAGGTTTTCTTTGTTCTGGAACAGAACCTGGAAGTTCTGCTTCAGTCAAACTGCTGATCTTTCTAAAGATCTCTGACCGCTCCATCACAGATCCGCAGCGGTCGGAGGCAGATTCAGCAGAAACCTGGAGCTCTCTGTAACTCCGTCAGGGACAGACGAGTGTGTGACGATACAGGTGAAGTGTGTGTGTGTGTGTGTGTTGTGTGCTCAGCTCTGGCTGTTTATGTCTCTTTGACCACTTTTGACTGGTTGGGTGTTGGACTCGGCTCTGGCTCCGATGGGCCACGGTTCAGGGTTTGCTGGCTGATTTTTACACAGGACCTGTGCCAAACACCAGAGTGTGTGCCGACCCGCACGGGATCAGCCCCCTTTTAGCCCGTCTGAGGAAATAAGCTGCTGTCATGGAGCTAAATCAGCCCCTCGTCCACTATAACCTGTGCATGTTTACAGTATTTATTACAGGACGCTCTTACAGAAGACTGTAGCCTCATTTAGCCGCGGAGCTAACTGAGTAGCACTTTGTAAATAGAGACTATGAGGAATTGTAACCTGTCTGCCCACTAAAGATACCCTCTTTTTTCTCCTTGCGTTGTCATGGAGACGTAACTGACCCACAATCAACCTGATGCCAAAAACGTGGGTTTTTGTAGAAGCTAAGTGACACGTTTGAACTTTGCACCAATCGGACGGCGTCTTTGCGCAGAGGTGAGGTCAGGTGAGGTCAGGCTCGGAGGTGGGAGAGGAAGGGAGGGTCCTGTGAGGTCGCCTCCATCCTGCTCCGCCTTCACTCCACCCACTCCTGTACTGTATGTAGCATGCCTGTTTACTAACCACATTATGCAAGAAACTGGTCGATGTCACTGAATGCTAGCTTCCTGAGTTCTGCTGCGGTCTTTGCTTGCGCTACCTCTCGCAGTTGCCTGCAGTGTTTGATCAAAAGTGCATCACATCACGCTTCTTTCAACCGACTGTTAAATCTCTCGTGCCGTTCTTGTGTTTCGCTGTGTGCTGTTACTGTTGGAGATTTTCACTGCTGACGCCGTAATTATGATATTAATCTGCAGGAAGTGAACTGTGAACACATTCCTACAGCTGATCCACGGAGAAATGAACAGTTCTGAGGAGGATTTTCATCATGATTTCATCTTAAATCTGGAGCTGGGAACCAGCTTCAGCTGAGCTTTGAGCGCTAACTGCAAATCCTTATTGTTTCCTGTTTCTGCAGATAGTATGAGAGAGTTTGATGACTCTGTGGATGATGAAGGTGAAGCTGCAGTAATACACATGCAGCAGTCCAGTGAAGGCTCCTGATGAGTCTGTCACCAGGTGGATTTACATGGTGGAAATGCTGAAAATCCTTCACAGAACTCGTCCTGTGGCGCTCGCTCGGCTGCACTTCCTGCATAGATGCTGCATTTCGTTCATGTGATGATCACAGCAGGAAACTAATGGATTGTGTTTGTTGTTCTCTGACTTATTTCACTCCTGTTCATCATTTTCATTTCTTTTGTAAATGCTCTTTGACACCTGATTACCTGATCTTTGTATTTTTATATTTCTAGTCCCACTCTCTTGATCTCTTTTGTATTTACATGATAATCTACTGTTTGTGACGCTCCATATAACCTGCTTCCTGGTTGCTTTTTTAAATGAAGGCGGGGAGACGCCGCGAGCATGAGTCGACGACTTCATTACGTCATTCCTTTATTACCGGTCGCTATCTCCCGACCCGGACCCTATCTGTGCCTGTGCATGCCTTAAATCGACTGCTTTATGAAGCATACAGAATGAGTATTGATGTACACGATACATTTATCAAAGACACTGTTGATCTTGACTACTGATGTTGAGTATCTGCTCATGTTTGAATAAATCCCAGTTAAATACGACCTCCTCTGCGTTTGCAGGCTCGTGAATCACTCTGAGGGTAAATATGCAGGAAGGCTTCTGGTCACAGCGTTGGAGGGGAGATTAAATCCACATATCACTCTGATCCAGGACTCCTGCACAGAAATCCTGTTTTCACTCACAGGGATGGAAAGTTTGCTCCAATAGTTTTTGAGATATTCCAGTTAAAGCCAAAAATTGATTAAAGGAACAAGTAAATCCATTCTTCTAGTGAAGCAAACCCAGAAATTACTCAAATATCTGCAAGACATTTGGTGTTGGATGAGGTCTGTACTGATTATCGTTAAGAGCTAACGAGTTAGTGCAAAACGTTGCTGCTGCAGACTTTAGAGGGGAGTCAGGATGAAACCAGCATCTGAACGGAAGCTGCTCTGCAGTCCAGGAGGTTTCATTTCTTCTGTCGTTGCAGGTGGACGTAGAGAGAAAAGGCCAACAGGTAAAACAACATTTTGACTCGAGCAGGTCACTCAGGTCGCAGCGACAGGAAGTGTCAATTCAACAACATGAAGTCAGGATGAATCCAGTTTACGCTGAGAGTGTTTGCACCTGAACTGCTCATTTTATTCACTTCATCAAACATAAACATGGTTTATGTTCATATATTTTGAGGCTACAAGCTGTAAACTGATCAGTTCACCACACTGATGAGGACAGATATGATAATTCTATAATCAATGTGTGTGTGTGTTAATGACACAATCAGAGAAAAAACTGCTGAAGCTTTTCCTTTCAAAACAAAACTTTTATCAAATGGAATAATTCACACACAACTTGGGCTGCCGTTCGACAAGATCAAGTCTAAAGAGTGTGGAAAGAATCAACAGTGATGAAGGTCTGCAAAATAAAAAGCCTGGAAACACGAAGAGAAAGAGTCTCGTACGCAGAATGAAAGTGTGTCAGGATGTATGAAGCAGGATGAGCCGCCTCCATCATTCATTATGAAGGAGACGCGACATGCAGACATCAGCTAAGTGAAGTACTGTGTGATCTATTCAGTGAGGTATTTACTTCGTGACTTATATCAGCATGTTGGTGAAAGATGCTCCAACCAGAACTTTGAAATAAAACAGCCTCTGTTTAAAGCTCCTATGACTTACCGCACTCTTCAGTTCTTTAAATTATAAAATTATTACTGGGTCTTATATAGTACTGTAGGACCAGACAGCATTCCCTCTGCACAAGTAGCACAAAAGCCTCTTTAAAACCTTTAAAATAAAAATTCTCCCTGACAGCAGGAAATGCTTTTATTTTCTTAAATGTCATCACGCTCCATGTCTCTGTGCAAACTTTTATTTTGTAAGGTTTTTCTTGTTAAATGAGACATTAGGAAATTAAAAGAGGAAAAGGAAGCAGCGAGAGACATAATGAAAGAGTGGGCTTCACCCCGTTTCTAGGATGAAAGCGGGTTGCCGTGGCAACCGTCGGCAAGGGAGCGAGAGGCGGCCAGGGATGCTGGGACAGGCCAGAAAACAGAGAGAGTCTGATCTCTCTGCTTCTGTGAGCTTCATTTGAATTTTAGATTCCTATAAATTATTAAGAGACTCCACCAACGAGGAGAGAGGAGAGATGAAGAGATGGAGGGGGGAGGTGGAGGAGATGGAGGAAATGAGGGAAGGGAGGAAGAGCAGAGAGGATGCCTATGGAAAGAAAAGAAGAAGGGGAAGCAGAATGAAAAGGCGTTTGAATTATCTGAGTGTGGAAAGTGGAGGATGAACTGAGACGGATGGCGTCTCTGGGCGAAGGGAAAGAAGGTGGAGGAGGACGAACAAGGAAACAGAAAGTGGAAAAGCAACCAGAGAAAAGATAGAGATGGAGGTGGGAGAGGGGAGGTGGTGTGTCATAATGCAGCTGAGTGTGGTGAGATGGAGCAGCAGGGGAGGAGGAGGAGGAGGAGGAGGAGGAGGAGGAGGAGGAGGCTGTGTGTGAGCTGTAGACAACAGCAGAGAGGAAGAAGCTGAGTGACTGTAAACTGAGATTTGCTTTAGAAGAAATGACTGCGTCACATTACAGAGTGTGTGTGTGTGTGTGTGTGTGTGTGTGTGTGTGTGTGCCACACAAGGATCCATTAAAACAAACCAGACACTCAGTTTAAGGCGACGCCTCGTTCAGTCTTATGGAAGTTCTTCACAACAACCGACAGCCAATAAAAAACAAGAAGTCTGCTGGAAATTCTACAAAGAAAGAGTGCAATGAGAGTGGAGGAGGAGGAAGAGGAGCAGGACTAGGAGGAGGGAGAGGAGGAGGCGTGAGTGTGTCAGGAGATGCACGACAACGTGTAACTTTGAATGTAATCAAGTCATCAGGGTGTGAGGAGAGAGCTGAGGGCTGCAGAATGGAGGAAGAGGAGGAGACGATGAAGGACGAGGAGGAAGAGGAGGAGGCAGGGGTGCAGGAAGAGGAAGAGGAGGAAGAGGAGTTTGACTAACCAGATGTGTAACTGGTTCAAATTTCATTATTAGTCAGAAAATGAATAAATATGGATTCATTTAAAAATTAAATAAAATAAAATAATCAGTTTATTTGTGTATTTACATGTTTACACGTCCAGTTCACATTCATGTATTCATGACCGCCGGACAAAACCTGTGAGGAAGCAGAAGTGAATACGATCAGAGCAGAACGAGTTTGTTCCACTGAGGAGCCTGAACTCCAACAGAGGAAGAAGGCTTTAGGGCCTTTGTTGCCATGGTGACAGTGCTGCGAGGGGAAGTCAGGTAGCACTAAGATGCTCCTGGTCAATGAAGATGTTGCACGTTATCTACAAAAAGAGTATAAAAAATAATATTGCCTTGTGAGGGATGCTCAGTTTCTCGGTGGACAGATATGGAGAATAACAGACAGGATTCTGAACTGTTGCACAGCACAAAAACATAGACATAAGATAAGAAAAGATATATTATGGGATCCTCAAGCCTCAGTATAATTTAAACGTTGGTTATATTAAATTCACGTCCATGCAGATGTCAAACGGACACATTCGCTACAGAGAGCAGCTGCTAGCAGGTTTATCTATGGGCTGACCTGTGTGTGAAGCCTCAAGTGGCCGTTTGAGGAACTGCAGTTTCTTAGACTGATGCTTGGTTCAACACTGTCAATCATTTTCACAGTGCAGCCGCTGCCTTCCAGTAGGTGGCGGTAATGCACCACCTGTGGATGTCAACCAACAGAAAACTCCAAAGACGAAGAAGGAGAAAGAGATCACAGGTCAACCTGCAGGTGAGTCCTCTGATCAGCAGTCAGAGCAGACTTACACCTGGATGTGCTGCATCCAACATGTGAACCAGCCCCCTTCCACAGCTTCATGCTGCACACACCTGGTCCAGGTGATGTCCCATCAGCTGGTGAGTTCTTGCTGGAGTGGGTGGAGCTGTTTCATGGCTTCATACACTCAGTTAGCTGGTTGTTAGCTACAGCAGCTACGTGTTGTTGTTGTGTTGTTTCAGGTGTTTTTATTATTCTGAAACACCTGTTTGTGTGTGTGTGTGTGTGTTTCTGTTTGAGGGTTCAGACTTGGTTTTAAGGGTTAGGTTAGAACCAGGTTTAGAATCAGGCATTTCGTCCATGTCAACACTTGAACTGTGATTGGAGGGATGTGATTGGCTGAGTGGAGCAGGTGCAGCGGCGTGTCAGCGGTGGCTCAGGCACTTCCTCTGGAGCTTTGCTTCATGTTGTTTTTATTGTTTGCTGGAGAATAAATGTCCCAGTCGTCCCTGTAGTTTGTTGCTTTCATGAGACCTTTGACCCCCCCGAGCCCTCAGGGCTGCAGCAGGAAGCGGTTTGTGCTGACCCCGCACAGTGCTGCTGCTGCTGCTGCTGCGGCGGCGGCGACGGCGGCGGCGGTGGTGGTGGTGAAACCTTCACTGTCAGATCGACCTGATGAGTCATTTTACCTGCACGCTGATGATGGAAGAAGTTTTAATTGGTTCTAATCAGATGTCGTCAAGCAGCTTATTATGAGAAATACTTTCATTTATTGAAAACTGCACCAGAACATGATGTTGACTCAGGAGAAAGAACGACAGGGGGAATAAAAGAGAAGTAAATCTGAACTTGATGTTGATTAATATTAATTATTGGGAGCTTTAGTCTTTTTCTTGAACTGTGTGTGTTTGCCTGCATTTAATTGGAATGAATTAGCTGGAATGTGCCAGCTGTTACTGTGCGTCCCTGTAATGACTTTTAGATGAAATCGTTCTTTTCAGGACTCTGTAGGAGAATATTTGGATTCACAGACATTCAGCTAAAGTGTTGATATAATAAACAACGCTCAGTCCAACATACCTGTTCTCTCTCAGTTCATGGACATTTTGAAAGCAGTATTTATCTTCTAATGCAGTTCTATGTTGTAATGTTGCTACTTGGACTTGGCCCAGACCGGTCCAGTAAAACTGAGCCTGAGAACACAGCAGGAGCACAGCATAGACCTGGTTCAATAACAACTGAGAGCAAAACCACAGGAACTGAATGTGTTCATGTTTTCTCTGATGGTTTATCTAGGCGACATCTATCTACATGAAATATCTAGATCTATATTGATGAAATCTAAGTTTATATAAACACATTTATGGGTATAGATAGACTTTGGTGTTTTCATTCTGAGGTCATTTACTGTATTTATCACTTCAAACTGTGTCTGATATCACTATCAGCACTGAAAGCTTCGATATGAGCTGATTAAAGCTGGAAATAAACACTGAAGTGACATCTTGGATTTCATTGGCTGTTCGAAGCGCCAGTCACCTGCACGGTGGCAGGAAATATTTTGAATGAATTTCAAAATAAAAAGCTGAAATTTGTTTTGAAGCTTGTTAACGAGGTCGGCTGTGACTGAAACTGTATCTCTGTAATCGTACTTATTATTTGTAAATGTCAATCATTTCTTAAATTGATTGATTGATTGACCAAAAAACAAAAACAAAAACATAAAAACGTTTTCGTACCAAACCCAGAGATTCAGTTTAATGTTAGAAAAGACAGAAAACCTGCAAATGTTCCTGTTTGACAAGCTGCGACCAGGATTTCAGTCGGTCAATCGATCGTCACTCATTCACAGGAAGTCCTGAACGTCTGTCAGGTTTGTTTCTTTCTAAATGAAATGATGGATCGTTTGAACCTTTTAGACTCAGGACAGACAGAAATCAGTTTTTAGTCTGATTCTAACGTCCAGCTGAAAACCTGCAGTTTTCTTTGACTGAGCTTTATTTAATCTGCTTCACCGACATAAACATGGAGGTCAAACCTCAGCAGGCTGCGAGGGACGGAGGAGACCGATGGACGGATTATAGAAGATAAAGTGAAAAATACATGAGAGGAGACAGCTGCAGAGAATTAGAGTCAACCTTGAGGGATTTCATTAGCCCCCCCTGACTGAATTATCCAATCGATGAATTGAATTAAAGAGGAGCCACCTCTTCAGCCTGATCTGCATCAGGCCTGATGTCCCCTGTGATCCCAGAACGGTCCTAACGACACGACCCCGGTGTGATACAGTAACACTCAGTCATTGTTTCCTCTCATTCAACAGCTGCAGGAAGTACTCACAGCCTTTACTGCAGTAAAAGTACAAATGCTACACTGTACAAATACTCTGGCACAAGTAAAAATCCAAATGTTACTTCAGTGAAAGTATAGTTTAAAGTAAAAGTATTGATTGCAGTAAAACATCCCTGTGACTGTTCTCCTGTTCTGTTCTCCTGTTCTGTCTGTTCTCCTGTTCTATCTGTTCTATCTGTTCTACCGTTCTACTGTTCTCCTGTTTTCCTGTTCTATCGGTT
This sequence comes from Chelmon rostratus, assembly GCF_017976325.1. Classification (NCBI taxonomy): domain Eukaryota; kingdom Metazoa; phylum Chordata; class Actinopteri; order Chaetodontiformes; family Chaetodontidae; genus Chelmon; species Chelmon rostratus. Next base: position 996,982 of record NC_055674.1, read on the forward strand.
CCACTGCTTTCCTGTTCTATCTGTTCTATCTGTCCTCCTGTTCTCCTGTTCTCCTGTTCAACTGTTCTCCTGTTCTATCTGTTCTCCTGTTCTATCTGATCTCATCAGATTATTGTGACTCAGTCGTTCATGTCAAAGCAGGATTTTACTGTTGGAGCTGGTTGAGCTTCATTTGAACTAATGATTCTTTTCATTCTGGATCAATCAGCTGATTACTTCCTCCATTAATCGATCGATCGATCGGTTTGGAAACATTGTGAAAATAGTGAGAAATGTGGTGACGATGAGGCCAAAGTGACGCCTTCACAGTGTTTGTTTAGTCCAAAGCTCCACATTATTACAAACACATTGAGATCATTGAGAGGAGAAGCAGCAGATCAAACATCAACAATCACTGAAACCTCGTCAATAGAAGATCAGTCATTGATCGATTGATTCATTGATGTACTCACTCTGTGGGATACTTTAATCCAAAAACTGAAGCTGTCAGATGTCGTGAGGTGAAAAGTACAATATTTCCCTCTGATGTAGTGGAGTAAAAGTATATGGATGAAGTATACAGAAAATGAAATTACTTTAGTAAAGTACAAGTACCTCAAATTAGTACTAAGGTATATTACTTGAGTAAATGTACTTCATTACATTCCTTAATATTTTCCACAAAATGATTAAAGAGGTTTATAATCAGATTCTGATGTAAGAACAGAAACAAAGTGGAAAATGAGATTAAATGTAATTAATGTACAAGACGGACCTTTAAACGAGCGAGGTGAGGTAATTATTCATCTGAAAGTGAACAAACTGAACTCTGTTTTTAGCACGAGTCGTTTTTCAGACTGAACGGTGAGCAGCGTCCTGTTGTTCGGCCTCGTTGTGCTCGTTCATTCAGACAGGTGAGTTCTTCAGTCGGGCCCAGCAGCTCTGTCAGGATGTGCTGCGAGCTAAGCGCTAACGTCAGCATGCTAACGCTCTCAGTGACAGGGACCAGACTTCATGTGGTTTTAGACCAGTGCTTCAGACCTGCTCCTCCAGGCGCGTCGTCCTGTTTTCAGTGTTTGAACGTGTTTCTCGCTGTTTGTTTCTGCTGAATTGTGACATTTATTCCACTCAGATCTGTCTGATTGTCTTTGTTATTGATTAAAAGGTGTGATGTTAGCACTGAGCGGGAAGCAGCTCCTGCTGATGTTCATTCAGTTGATTTCTTCATTTCAGTGTGTCACATGATGGAAAAGGAGCAGGGAAACCTCGTATCACCTGCCCACTTCTTAAAAACAAATAACTTCAATGATCTGCCAGAGCAGAGACGTCATGTGACACATTAAACTCTCACTCAACCAATGAGAGAGGATTCACCTGCTGGCTGCTTTAATCGGTCTGAAATACTGCAGCAGCACTACAGTACTCCCTATACTCTGTATACACTGTATACTGTGTATACTGTGTATACTGTGTGTACTGTGTATACTGTGTATACTCCCTATACTCTGTATACTGTGTATACAGTGTATACTGTGTATACTCCCTATACAGTGTATACTGTGTATACTGTGTATACTCCCTATACTCTGTATACAGTGTATACTCTGCATACTGTGTATACTCCCTATACTGTGTATACTGTGTATACTGTGTAGACTTCCTATACTGTGTAGACTTCCTATACTCTGTATACTCTGTGTACTGTGTATACTGTGTATACAGTGTATACTATGTATACAGTGTATACTGGTATACTCCCTATACTCTGTATACTCTGTATACTGTGTATACCGTGTGTACTGTGTATACTGTGTATACTGTATATACTGTGTGTACTGTGTATACTCCCTATACTTTGTATACTCTGTATACTGTGTATACAGTGTATACTGTGTATACTCCCTATACTCTGTATACTGTGTATACAGTGTATACTCTGTATACTCCCTATACTGTGTATACTCTGTATACTCCCTATACTCTGTATACTGTGTATACTCCCTGTACTCTGTATACTGTGTATACTATGTATACAGTGTATACTGTGTATACTGTGTAGACTTCCTATACTCTGTATACTCTGTGTACTGTGTATACTGTGTATACAGTGTATACTATGTATACAGTGTATACTGTGTATACTCCCTATACTCTGTATTCTCTGTATACTGTGTATACCGTGTGTACTGTGTATACTGTATATACTGTGTGTACTGTATATACTGTGTGTACTGTGTATACTGTGTATACTCCCTATACTTTGTATACTCTGTATACTGTGTATACAGTGTATACTGTGTATACTCCCTATACTCTGTATACTGTGTATACAGTGTATACTGTGTATACTCCCTATACTCTGTATACTGTGTAAACTGTGTATACTGTGTATACAGTGTATACTCTGTATACTGTGTGTACAGTGTATACTGTGTATACTCCCTATACAGTGTATACAGTGTATACAGTGTATACTGTGTATACTCCCTATACTGTGTATACAGTGTATACTGTGTATACTCCCTAAACTGTGTATACTGTGTATACAGTGTGTACTGTGTATACTCCCTATACTGTGTATACAGTGTGTACTGTGTATACTCCCTATACTGTGTATACTGTGTATACAGTGTATACTGTGTATACTCCCTATACTCTGTATACAGTGTATACTCTGTATACTGTGTATACTCCCTATACTGTGTATACTGTGTATACAGTGTATACTCTGTATACTGTGTGTACAGTGTATACTGTGTATACTCCCTATACTCTGTATACAGTGTATACTCTGTATACTGTGTATACAGTGTATACTGTGTATACTCCCTATACTGTGTATACAGTGTATACTGTGTATACTCCCTAAACTGTGTATACTGTGTATACAGTGTGTACTGTGTATACTCCCTATACTGTGTATACTGTGTATACAGTGTATACAGTGTATACAGTGTATACTCCCTATACTGTGTATAGAGTGTATACTGTGTATACTGTATATACTGTGTGTACTGTGTATACAGTGTATGATTAGCAGTGGCTAAATGTGCTAAAAAATACATGAACGCTGGTTTGTTCTTTCAAACAGCAACTCGTGACACATCTAAACTGTTTGAAGACAGAAGTGATAGAAGTGCTTTGTCTTTTATGTTGCTTCTCTCTAACACACACACACACACACACACACACACACACCAGAGAAGTCAGCTGTTTTTTTTATTCTCAGTGTGTGAGCTCCATCTAGTGGACGTTAGTGTGTTTCCAAGAAGAACAGGTTCTGTCTCCTGAGGTTAACACAGACCTTGTCGTAGGCAGAGCAGCTGGTTGGCTGCTGGCTGTAGGGTTTGTGGTTGGATTACTGGCCCCTCATGTTCTCATATGATCCAGTATGGCTGAAGGATCGTAGTGAAGAGGAGAGGCTTCACCTTCGTCCATGGTGCTGTTTTATTATGAGACTGAATGACGTCACCAGTCCTGATCCAGATGATCATTACTCATCTTCATCGCTTTTCATGTTAATGAAGGATAAAGTCCAGCCAATCAGGTGTGAATATCAACAGAGAGAAGCAGTCAGATCTGAGTTTATTTCCAGGAGGTGTGAACGAGGAGTTAGTGAGTTTTATAGTGGGCTTTCATATCTCTGTCTCTTGATGTGGTTTTATGTTTGTAGGTCTGAAAGTCAAGTTGTTAATTTTACTATGAGTGTTGCTGCAGTTTGGACCTCTGAAGGAGTGTACAAGATGAACTGCACTCACGGGTGGTTTAACATGTATACATGTAGAGAGAGACATGATTCCATGTTTTAATGTACGTGGGTGCATGGAAACGACTGCAGGGGTTGATGCTCATGAACTGCAGCAGAGACAAAGACGTGGACAGAAGCAGCACTTTAATGGCTTCACACACAGTTATTATGTAGAAACAAAAGCACGTATGAAGGCAGGGGGCCGTCAGACCATCCCGTTTCATTGCATCACCAGTACACAGAAACAAAAGTTTAATATCGAGTGTAAACATCAGCGTTAACTGTTAACGTCTATACGGAGAGGCTGTAGTGCAAAGCGCTGTCAGATTATACGACTACACAAACTGTCAAGTGGTTTGTAGGCACAATTCTTCATTTGCAGCATATTTGTTTGCATTTGATTGACAGAACATCCTCATGCTGCTCACCTGTCCAAAAGTAAACCTCCGAACCTCATTTCACATAACACCCGGCTGACAGACACTCACCTGTAGTCACACATTACAGCGAGGAGACCTCTGAGCTGAGTGAAACCAGCATTTAGAGCTAATGAACAGAAAACACAGAGGAGAAGTGGGCTGAGTCTGTCAGTTCACCTGTAGACAGGTATCACAGTGTCACAACAGGAAGGAGGTATCCTTCAGTCTGAGTCTCCTTCATGTTCTCTTACACCACGTCAGACGATTCTCAGCTTGAGAACAAAAGAACATTAAAGTGTACAAGAAGCCCGTGAACTTTATGTTCACTACAAATCCCAAGATGCATTTCAGTAAGAACCGTCCAATCACAGGGCTTCAAATTCTGTGTGTTCTGCAAACAATTTTTTCATCACAAACCTGAAGAAAAAATTAAATCAGTTCACTGATTCTGGGTCAGTTTTGGGTGAACTTCGTAACCATAGCAACGGCAGTTGAAAATCTTTGACTGTAGTATTTTTTTTTAAACTGACTCAAACTTTGTGACCTTCAGTCTGAATGATTTCTACTTTGTTTCTGAGAAATTGTGATTTTTTTCAGGCAGTTTGGTGGATGACTCTAAATACTACAATACCCATGAGCCTCAGCGGCCGTCACTATGGAGAAACTATTTAGAATGATTTCATCCAAAACTGACCCGGAATCTTAAAGTGAACTGATTTAAAATCTGTTTGCTCACCGGTGTGATCTTTAACCAGCAGGTGGGGCTGTGGGGCCGGTTGGTTGTTGGTGAAATGCACTCTGGGAGTTGTCGTTGGCTTTAGCTTGTACGTCCACAGGCTTCATGTTCTTTGGCTTCAGAGATTTTCTGACAGTCGTTCATCTTCAAGCAGAACCGTTTCTACGGGATCAGATTAGAGTCAGTAAGATTCTGACTTTGGGAACTGGTGGTCCTGGTCTTTCTGTGGTCGGATCAGCTGTGGTGGTCCTGGTCCCAGCTGGGTTCAGATACAACAGTTCTATCATGATAACAGCTGATTTAAAGACGCCCTGCTGGTTTTGTCTGACAGCAGAGTGTTAGGGTCTTTAATCTGAGAAAGGCACATCATCTTTTTTAATGCTGGAAAAATGAGCTTCTGTCTAGGTTTACTTTTGGACACTTTCCCTCTGATCCCTCTTCCTCTCGTCTTCCTCCTCCTCCTCCTCCTCCTCACTGGCCCTGACCCTGCCCCGGCAGCGCCCCCAGCAGGCCGTTGGCTGTGGTGAAGAGGTTGATGGGCGACGACCCGTCTGTGATGAGGGTGGACTTCAGCCCCAGAGCCTGGAGCATTTTCACCTGGAGGACAGGAGACAGGTGCTAAGTTTAAAAAATATCAGCCAATCAGAGCCTGGTAATCATGGAAACAGGGATCATATGTCCAGCCAATCAGACAGAGGGACTGATCTGTCATTCAGGAAGTACTGTGTAGTTTGTTTACGTCCTGGCAGCAGAGCAGAGATGCTTATTGGCAGTTAAATGTTTGGGAAAATGCTAATGTTAGCCTGCTAGCTCCTGCTCCTGTTTCCTGTACTGATGTATGTCCCGGGGTGGAGGACGTACTCAGATCCTTTCAGTGAAAGTACTAAAACTTTATTACAAGTAGAGTCCTGAAGGTCGCAGCAGTCGTACCTGCAGCTCCGGTCCGGCTCTGGCGATCTCCTTCAGCGTGTCGCTGCCCAGGCTCGCCATCAGCTGACTGAAGCGCTCGCTCTCGATGTCAGCCAGGCTCTTCTGCTTATCCACCTCCAGACTGTCAATCTGCTTCTTATAGGCCAGCTCCTGCTCACGAGCCTTCGCCAGCCGCTGGAGCTCCGCCTCCTGCACGCACACACACACACACACACACACACACACACACACACACACACACACACACACACGTACTGTACTTAAGTACAATTCCATAGTACTTTACATGAGTACCTCTATGTTCTGCTACCTTCTACATCTGTTTGTTAACTTTAGTTACTTTGCAGATTCAGATTAACACTAAATATTATTATTATCTAATAAATGTATTATTATGAAGTGACCCAGCAGTATCTAACGTCATTGAATGAGCTCCACCTCCACCAGCTGCAACAGTAAAGTGATGAACACATTAATGCATCATTACAATCCTATAATATATATGATTCTGAAACGGTCCATCCTGCACAACAAGTACTTTTACTTCTTTACTTTATGTATATTTTGTTGCTCTTACTGAAGTTTTGGATGCAGGACTTTTATACTGTGGTACTGCTGTGAAGTGAGTTTTATTTTGAAAGGTGGATCAGGAAGTGGGGACGTACCGCCTCGATCCTCTGAGCTTCGGCCTTCAGTTTGGCCTCGTTGACCGCCGCTTCTCCCTGAATACGAGCCGCCTCCGCCCGAGACTGAGCTTCAGCCTTCGCAGCTCCCGTACTCTCCACCGCGGCACTGAAACACACACGCAGACAGTTCATCCACCCTCCTGTCCAGTATCTCCTGCTGGTGCTTCACCAGTTAACCCAGTTACTCCAGTGAACCTGTGGTTACCTGAGCGCCTCCAGCTCCAGCAGCTCCTTCCTGGCTCTCTCAGCCTCCGCCTGGTCAGTGATCCTCTGCCTCTCCAGCTTCCCCCGAGCCTCCTGCTCCAGACGCTCCGCCTCGTGCCTGCACACACACACACGCACGCACGCATGCACACACACACGCACACACAGAGAAAATCAGCTTTTCAGCATCTTTCTATGACACATAAACAACGTTCTGGTTGTAATTAATCAAATCCAGCTGAGCTAAAGGCTAAAGCTAGTTCAGATATATGCAGGCTGAAAGGACATTTTGACCACATATGACGTGTTTTGTGTCTGTGGGGCAGAACAGATGAGAAAAGAAGTAGAATTTGATCCTCTGTGTGCGGGCGTGCGTGCGTGCGTGCGTGCGTGCGTGCGCAGACCGTGCGGCGGCCTCCTGGGAGTTGGTGGTGATCTCGATGGCCAGCTGGACGCTCTTCTGCAGGGCGTCTCGTGTCCTCTGGTCCACGGGCTCCACAGACTGGATGTCCACGCTGCTGATCACCAGGTTGTTCTGGTTGAAGCGAAGGCTCGGACGGACCGCCAGCTTCTCGTCGAAGCCAAACACGGCAGAGCAGATGATCCGGTTCGAGTTCTAGGAACAAAGAAGATGTTGTTGAGGATGATGAGGATGGTGATGATTGATGACCAGATGATGATGATGAAGAGCTTTTCCTTAATTTTCTGTCAATCACTGCATTTTTCAGCTTTAGTGACGATTTTTACACACAAAACATGAAAAGTTTATAAAATACGATGTTTTGTTACAATTAAAATCCCCAACAGTTTCTACCAATATGGATGAAATAATGAATCAATTAATCAATTAGTCGAGAACAGAAGAACAGTAGAACAGAAGAACAGGAAAACAGGAGAACGGGAGAACAATCACAGGGATGTTTTACTGCATTCAGTACTTTTACTGTAATACTTCAAATACATTTACATACTTTCACTGAAGTAACATTTTCACTGCAGGATTTTTACTTGTATCAGAGTACTTGTACAGTGTGTATTAGTATCTGAGTCCTTCCTCCTTCACTGGTTAAAACAAACACGCTGCTTTGACGATATAAAACGGACTGATGGTGCAGACGAACCTTGTGGAAATCATCGAACTGCACGGAGGCAACGGCTCCTCGGACCCGCGAGGCGATGGCTTTACAGGCATCGCCCACGAAGTCGGGGACTGAGAACAGAGCGGCTGCCTCATCGGCGTCGGACGGAGATTTGATATCAAAGTGCCTGAAGAGAAACAAACAGGAGGAGAAGAGGGACGTTCAGACGTGTTTGTGGTGCTGCTGGACTATATGAAAGGTGTTTCTATTATTCTGTTCACCCCCTTTTATCACTGAGGACAGGTAAACAAAAACACCTGTCTGTATCATCCTATGAAGTTCAACAGCAGCTCAAACTACACCTGGCAACACTTCTCTGGAACAGTTTCAGCATAAACTGAAGGAGGAGGATTTAATACAGGACTGATGGATCAGACAGACTTAGTTTTACCTCAGTGTACCTAATAAACTGGCAACTGATTTAATGCATCCAGCAATAGTTTTAACCCAGTTTGAATCATACGGACCCGTGTCCCCTAGTTTACAGTGAGCTTCTAGTCCCCTTTAGCTTAGAGTTAGCATCTAGTCCCCTTTAGCTTAGAGTTAGCATCTAGTCCCCTTTAGCTTAGAGTTAGCATCTAGTCCCCTTTAGCTTAGAGTTAGCATCTAGTCTCCCGTACCATAGTTAGCTCCTTGTGTTCCTTAAGGTGAGCTTCTGGCTCCCTTCTTCATAGTGTTAGCGTATCTTAGAGCTAACTTCTATTCCACGATAGTTTAGTGAGCTTCTGATTCCCCTCAGCCGAGCGTTGGCCTCCGCTTCCCTTTAGCCTCAACAATGTTTAGTTTTTTCGTTTCTGTCTTGGTGGATCATGTTGCTGACAGAGATAACTGCAGGTTACACATCAGACCAAACCATGTCAGGACTGCCGGCTTGTTTTTTCAGGTTTTCTGCACATGTGGCTGTTTCTGAGTCTTAAAGGATAACTTTCGTTTTTTACAACCTGGACTTTATTTGTAGCATTAAATACGACAGGTCGGCTACGAATACACAATAACGAACCACAGCTGTGCCAAACTACAGCTAAACTAGCCGACCGCCGGCTCAGAGGGGAATAGCACCAGCATATCAGAACAAAATATTGGAATATGAATGCGCCGCCTGAGCTCTTATCTCTGATGTGTTTCCTCAGCCGAGCCTTTATGTGTGCTGGGCGGAGCCTAACCCGGCTGTCGTGCGACGGTTTCAGTTACCAGTTGTAGGACAGCTGCAGCTGCAGCCGGGCGTGGTCGGCCGTCTCGATGGTGATGATGTCGGTGAAGAAGTCAGGCCCCAGCAGGAGGCAGATGGCCTTGATGACGTTGGCCCTCTTTGGTTTGTCTCCGGACAGCGACAGCACGGTGAACTGCTCATCAGGTCCCAACATGACCCTCTCTGGTCCAAAGAGCACCCTGAAGACAAGACCACAACCCCATCATCAGTCTGTTTATCAAACCTCCACCTGCCTCGATCAGGACTGGAAACCGGAGTCACACCTGGCCTTCTTCTCTCTGTAGTCGTAGACCTGGATGGCAGCATTGTGGGGGACCCTGTAGGAGACCACCTTGGTCCTGTCCCTCACGATGACCTCTCCGGTTCTGGTCCGGTCCGAACGGTTGGCCAGCGGGTCCAAAGGAGAAGCCAGCAGGGCCTCGACGTTGGCTGGAAGCACCTTCTGCCACAACTCTTCATCCTGAGTCAGCATGTAGGTGTGACCGATCACTGCTCGCACCTGAGAGGCACAAAGACACGCCGACGGCGAGATGAACGCTGAGTCAGCACTTTGTTTTATTGTGAAACTGCGAGTCGATTTAGTCCAAAAAGCTCGAGCCTGAGGATCAAGAGCCGTTGATAACATTGTTAATTGTTAATCTTTGGCTCCGATGATTGGACCAGGACTGTTTCAGCCTATCAGCGATCAGCGATCAACTGAACGTTTACTTCTGGAAACACAGGTTCCCAAAACGGCTCCCCCTACTGGCCATTCTTCATCCAGCTAACCCTTTAACAACAATAGTGCGGCAAAAAATACAGCAATACATTTTTTTTAATCACCACACTGGACTGAAATCAAACTAATGGCCTCTTGGACAGCTTCGGAAGTGAATTTGGTTTTCATGGTCTAAAACCTACAAAAACCTGGGACGTGGTCCTTTAAAGAGATCACCTGAGGCCCCTGACTCCCACCTTTCCAGTTTTGATGTCTCTGACATAGATGCCCTCGTTCTCGTCCAATGGGATGGCCTGTCGTCTGAGCACCACCTCCACAGTGGTCGGGGGGACGTACTCAATGGGACCCCGCAGCATCCAGCGGTCTCCGGGGCGACGGAGAACGCCGCTCCTCCGCGAACGCTTCGCCCTCTCCTGCATCAACTCCTCCTCCATCGCCTCTTCTTCCTCCTCCTCACGCTGACAGAGAGAACGGGAGAGAGAGAGGTGGAGGAGGGAGAGAAGGGTTAACGTGGCGATGCACTGGAGCGGTGGAGGAGGGGGAGAAGGTGGAGGAAGATGAAGAGGAGGAGAGGGGAGCGGAGAGGGGCACTGAGAGTAAAACGAAACCCAAAGAATGTTTCAAACAAAAGAGGACGACAAGGAGGAAAACATAAAGAGTGGAGGGAGTGATGAAGAAGGGACGGGGTTTGAATGATAGGAAAGAAGGGAGAGAAGAAGAAGAAGGAGAAGAAGAAGAACAGAGGCGGGGTATAATGGGTTAGCCAGGTTAGAAGGGGAAGATGGTGCAGTGAAGGACAGAATAACCTCATTCTGAAGGTGTTTTCACTCTGAAACAGGTGGATATCAAACATGTGATGAAATAAAGACCGCCTCCATCATGACACGCTGATATTAACCGTCAGCGAAGAAGAACAGAAGCGGCTTCAACATCAACCCCTCTTTGATAAACAGCTTCACGGTGCTGCCATCATTCACTGGGGAACACCGATTAACGGTCTGGAACGAGTTTTAGTTGGTTGTAGTTTTGGTTTCTTATAAACATTAAAAGCTGAATCTGAATGTATTCTAAAGGATTTAGATGTAATGAAATACAAACCTGAAGCAGTCACACTGAGTCCCTGCCCGTCCTGTACAATCAGGGTTAAAGAGCAGGTGAAGCTCAGGTGGGAGGTGCGGTTCAAGCTGCACAGGACTTTAAACTTTCAACCAGAGCGGTCGGGGACACGCCTCGCTCAGCCCAACACACCTCTGCTCGAGGAAGACTTTTTTTGTGTAATCACTTTTCTGGGATCAACCGGTTGCACAAGATCTGCTTTACAAACCGCCAGAGTACGAATAGAGTCCGCCTGAGCAGGCACAAAGTTATTCCAGCTCCTCCCCTCACCCCAAGAACTCCTCACGGTGACAGAAGAGCCACGAGTCACACTAAAAAAGACCAGATCAACCAAATGTACACAGAAAAAGGTCTGATGTGTCTGATCGAGCTGATTTCAGGCTCCATCTCCATAGAGCCAATCACATCACTGGTCTCATCGCCCTGAATGAGCTGGGCCAATCACAGCGAAGTATGACAGCTCAACAAATGAAAGTATTGTTGTCTGGACGACGCAGAGCGGCCCGATGTGACCGCACAGCACCAAATGAGCTGTTAATGGGTTAACCAGCACAGATGTGGCTCTCCTGTCCTGAATAATCACGTCGCATTCAGGAGCTAAACATGAAAATAATGCTGCTCAAAGAAAGCTGGAAGGAGGCTGTAATGCACACGGTGAACGGGCAGCAGAACAACAAGTTCTACCTGATCAGCCTGAGGTGTGTACAGGTGTGTGTGGTTGTTGTGTGGCAGCGGAGTGTCGTCTGCGTATGGCTTTAGAAGGCAAATGAACTGTGTGTGTGCAGGGACTTAATGAACGTGGACACAACTAATGTTTAATAATGCTGACAGAAACACATCTACTGGTTGAAGAGGGTTAAAATAGTTTTTCAGTATTATTACAGCGCCAGCGGAGGAAAGTAACTAATTACATCTACTCAAGTACTGTGCTTCGGTACAGTTCTGACTTCCTCTGCAGCTCTGCTGGTTTCCGGCTGGCTGCTCTGGTTTCTCACCTCCTCTGTGTCATTGAAGGCCTCCACAGCTCTCAGCACCAGACCTTCATCCTCCGACAGCACGTACACATCCTGGATGCCCTGTTCAAGGTGCTCACCTGGCTGCAGGAAAAATGAACGCTCACCCTGTCAGAGAGAAAGAGGAGTAAGACAGGTACAAAGAACTGAAAAATTCAATGGAAAAACTCGACAAGAACACAAAATATGATATCAAGAAAGAAAAAAACTACTTTAAATGGTTGAAACTAGCTACTACTAGCTAACTACTACAGTAAAACAGAAATGAGACTGAGACGGTGGAGCTGTCAGTCAGGGGTGCAGGTGGAGGACGGACCGATCTCCTCACCTTCACCACCCTCTTCTTTCCCAGCTGAGGTTTCCCATCAGGCCCCACCGGGTCAAGGATCACACAGTACTGCCTGCTGCTCAGAGTGGTCACATCCACCACCCCCACCACCTCCTCCGCCACAGAGGGGATGTGCGCCTCCCTGTCGGCCATAGTGACGAGCCACTCCTCCCCGGTGCGACGGTCCCGCCCGCCGGTGTCTTTAAAGGCTCGCACGGCGCGAACATGAAGCGCTTTCTGAGGAGACGGAAAGAGAAGTTTCACAGTTTCATCACATCCGGACTGTCACGGCCCCACCGTTTCCAGGTGAAAGATGCTCTACCTGAGATTTAGTCCAATTCAGGATCTGATGAATCCTGATTCTTCATGATTCTCACAGTATGCAGGTCTCAACCAGAAACATTCCACCTTAAAAGCTGCTGCTAGCTGCTGGTAGCCGGCCAGAAACATTCCACCGTAAAAGCTGCTGCTAGCTGCCGGTAGCCTTTGAGCATCAATGAATCATCCTTCCATTCATCATTCACTCGTCTGACGGTTTCTGTGATGCTTTTGTAAAGAAATGTTACACAGCAGCCTGTTAAAGCTGCTGCTGCATCAGCAGCGTCTGCAGGACCTCACAGCTAGCTTAGCTTAGCCGACTTTTCATAGCCTGTTAGCTCTGCAGCTTCTCCTCCGAATGGATGTTTGGAAGCCGGTGAAATCATTCCAAACTCAAACTACCTCATAAAGTCAGTCTGACGTTTGATCACAAGCTCATTATGGTTGACACGTATGTAAAGTGGTCACCGTGGCAACAGCGGTCATGTGACCGAGCCACAGTTTAGCTGCGTCATTGCTGAAACGGTCACCTTGTCAGTGAGGATGAAAGCGTTCACAATGTCGATGACTTCTTCATGAGCACCTGGAAGGTACGCTCCCACCTTACTGACCAGCCACTCCTCACCTGAAACACACACACACACACACACACACACACACACACACACACACGTTAAAGATGTTGTATTTCCTGAATGAGATTTCATGCTTTGCACATGATTTCCTAAATAAGCTTCTTATTATTACTGTTATTAACATTATCAATATTATTATTATTATTATTATTATTGTTATTATTATTATTATTAGAGTGTGTCTGTGGTTGTGTCAGTGTGTGTGTGTGTGTGTGTGTGTGTGTGTGTGCGTGTTACCTGTCACCCTGCGGACTCCTCCTCGGTCCACTCCTTCCTTGCGAGCTCTCAGTCTGATGGCCTGGTTCTCTCTGATCACGGTGGCCTTGATGGTCTCCAGCACCGCCACCTCCTTCCTGGGGATGTACGTCCCTGCGGCACACACACATTTCACGAGTCTGACACACGTTCAGGCTTCAGTATGAAGCCGCCTGCAGCTTCGCTCTGAGCTCCTGAAGAGCCGCTGGGTCTGGAGAGTCGCAGCAGGTTCAGGTTCAGGCTCAGTTCAGAACCTCCACCGTTGTTCTCACACAGATCGCTCGTGTTCGTGAAAACGCACCTGGTCCTTCGAACAGCCACTCGTCTCCAGCGACCCTCTTCTCTCCTCCCTGCTCCTCGAAGTCCAGCAGAGCCTGAAGACGGAGCGCCGTGTCCGGATACACGATCTGCAGCGGGGTCACATCCTGACGAACAAACACGCATGTTAGCAGGAGGACGCTCTCTGCTCGCATTAAACATGTTAAAATACAACCCGTGGACCACGAGGACCACACTCAAAGAGGGACAGGTCCTCCTCCTCTAACACTCGTTTTGATTTATAGGTAAAAACACATAATGATGATTTTATTTCTAATCACCGTTTTTCACTCAGTGTTTCTCTTTGTGAGCCACATCAAAGGCAGACCGGGTTTCTTACAGACCTGCTGGACCTCCTCTCCGGGGTACAGGGGGAACGGGTCCTGGGTCAGACGGATCTCCAGATCGGCATGGCGGAGCTTGGCCTGACCTGATTGGTCAAAGAGGACCTGCTTGTCATCATCGCGGGCCACGGGGTTGAGGACCACGCAGTAGTGACGCGGCGGCACCATGATCATACGGACCGGTAAAAAGAGCACTCTGAGGAAGAGGAGGATAAAACCAGGATACAGGTCACATGATCACGACTCTGAATGATGAAGATTTCCTATTCAGGGCTCATGGTTACGTTAAAGGTGAACCTCAGAGTCCATAAAGTGTTCGAGTCACAAACAGCGTCCTGATATCTGCTGTGATGAGGCCGTGTTCGAACACGTGTCATCAACTGTAAAACGACCAAAACGTCTCAGTTTAAAGGAATTCTACAATTATTCTACAACTTTCTAAGAGTGAGACGTTCAGATGGACATTAACCTCATGTCTTGGTGTCATGAAGCAGTTAGCCTAGCATAGCATAAGGACTGGAAGCATAAAGAGCAAGTCTGGCTCTTTTCTAAGTTCAAAAACACACCTGAGAGCTAACTGTTGTTAGCATGAGAATTAATCCCATATTAATGTTAGCACTGTTAGCAAGTTTGGCATTAGTGGTGCTAGCATATTAAGATGCTAACATAAATAGTTAGCATGTTAGCTGAATATGCTTACATTTGTTGGCTTTCTTGCCTGGAACTCTGCTACTTGACAAAACGGATACCAACATCATGGAGAAACAACTAGCTAGCCTGTTAGCCTAACTATGAGCTGGCAGCTAAAACATTTCTGTTTGTGTTTGTTTTAAACAAACCAAATACAGTGAGTTGATTAGCGAGCTTTAGAGATGTTTGTGGGTGTACTTCTGAACTAGAGCCAGGCTAGCCGTTTCCTTCTGCTGCCAGTCTTTATGCTAAGCTAACGCATCCTGACTCCTGCTCTGAACATGCAGACATGAGATTAATCTCCATCTGAGCGTTTCACACTTAAACAGAAAGTGAGTAAGAGTCCTTTAACAGTAACGTCTGCTAACATATCAGCATGTTAACACTTCCTGTAATGTAGCCGCTAACTGCTCGTTCACATGACACCGCCCACATGTTCTGAGACGTTCTCACATCAGTAAACCTGCACTTTGACTGAAGATGCATTAAATCACGTGAAGCCTCCAGGCTGAGAGGGAAACAGTGACCACAGTGAATGCATCCGGCCAAATCAATAATGAAATCAATACTCAGCCACTCAATTTGCTTACAGTGACGTCTTTTAAATACCGCTCGCCAACCAGTCTTCTGCTGGTGCAATAAAACCACTGTGTGAGCAAAGAGTAGATCAATGAGTCCACATCAGGCCTGGATGAAGTCAGCAGGTTTCCACTTTAATCTGCACCTTTTCTTCTCGTGTGTCAATGTGGATGAAAATTAATCACAAGGTTAAAGTCCTGTTAGCGCCCCCTACAGGCTTCTGCTGCACAGAATAACAGTTCAGAGACGTCATCAGTTCTCATGGTTCTCATGGTTCTCATGAAACCAGACTATGAGTCTGCGGCTAGCGGCCGTTAGCGGCTCCATGAGGCTGAAGCCGAACATCAGAGGCGATTTGAACATTTCATTTCTATACCAGACGGACTTTCTGACCTTTCATTGTCCTGACGGATGTAGGTGAGCGGGCCGATCTCCACCCGAGCGATGTTGGTGTTCTGGTCCAGCACATGGATGTAGTGATGGGGCGGGATCCGGATGATTGACGCATCCACCACCCCCTCAAACTCCACCCCGCGGTTTCCTCCCTTCTTAGACATGATCTAAACCAAAGACTGCAGACAGAGACTGAGATTAAAACCTGTGTGTACGTGTGCATGTGTGTGCTTGTGTGTGAGTGTGTGTGCGTGTGTGTTTGTGTGTCTGTGCATGTGTGTCTGTGCATGTGTGTGTGTGCATGTGTGTGTGTGCATGTGTGTGTGTGTGCGTGTGCGTGTGTGCGTGCTGTGTTTTACACAACCAGAAACTAAAAGAGGAGAAAAACCTTAAAAAGGAGGTTTTGCATCATCTGTCCATCAACCAGAGACACAAAGACGTCTGTGAAGACTGTCCGTCTGTCTCTCTGCTGTCAAAAGATAAAACCTTTGAGGCCTCCTCCTGAAGTCCGGCTGACGTGTGTGATCTGGCATCAGTGCTGATACTGGACCTGAAGTAGACCTGGTTTCTTCCAGGTGTCACTGGTCAGCTTTGAATACAGATGTCTTTGTAAGAGTCCACGTCTGTCCTGAGGAGCTGCAGGTCTGCGGTCTCAGGGGCAGATGAGGCTACGCTAACATTATTAGCATGATTGTTTCCGACTCATTTGATCAAATATCCATTAAAGCCGAGATTAAAGTCCTGAGTGAAGCTGGACCGAAGGCTGAAGACATTAAAGAGACTCGTTTCATCTGATCGCTCACCTTTTGCAGACGGAGGAGTTTCTCGTTTGATTTTTATGACATAAAAGACGACGACGGACACCTCAGCTGAGCTTCAGCAGGTCTGAGATCAGTTTCACTGCTCACTGATCCACAGCTTCATGTTCTGGGGTCAGTGTAACAGATCAATACCTGCTATCAGCTTCACTTTGACTTCAGGTATCAGGATCAGGACTCACATCGAGTTTTTTCTCTGCTGCTCGTGTAAACGCAACCAGAGCGAGCACAGGACGACAGCTCTGATGTGAAGGGATGAAGCTCACATGAGCTCGATGAGACTCCACATTCACATGACGGCTGCGAGCCGTGAATGAGTCTGAGGGAGATCTCAGGTGTGAACGCAGACACACCTGAGAGACGCCACACAGAGGACAGAGTCCACCACATGATGAATGGACTTCTGTCCGTCCCACATAACAAACATTCACAGGATCGAGAGTCGCCGACTGAACAGGAGCTGAGAAACAAAAAGAAAACCTGGCTGACGAGAAAGTCACATGACCTGAGGAATGTAACTGAGTAAATTTACTCAGGTACTGTCCTCCCTGAGCCACCACTGCCTGACAGTACACACAATCAATCAATCAATCAATCAACTCATTGACTGAAAGTCCTTCTGTCACGTAAAAACAGCAGCTCAAAGGCTGAAGGTCTGTGGGTCTGGGACTGGTCCAGGTTCTAATGAGGGTTTCAGTTCTGAGTCACATGGAAACATGTGGTGAACCAGCACAGAGACAGAGGATGAGTCACACTCTCTTCCTGCTTCTTCCTCACTGCTGGTTCAAAGCCCAGCACATGCACGCGCGCGCACACACACACACACACACACATACACATACACATACAGACACAGCTGCTCGGACAGGTAACTCAGTTACCGCATGAGCCAACTTCCTGCTTAGAGCCTGAACGGCCTGATAGCTTCTGTAGCTGCAGGAGCGAACCTGACACCAAACTCCCTTTATAATCTTCTGAATTTAACGTCGGCGCGTGAGGCCGGGCTCGCGCCGCAGAACAGCCAGGAAGGCATTTAAGGACAAGAAGCTGCGTCCACCATTCAGCAGTTCCAGACTAGGCCTCATTCCCACTTTATCATCACTCCACTCCACAATGACGCCGTGAAGTCAGGAGAAACCCGCCGACACCCAGAGGACACACACATGTTAGAGCGAGATTTTGTTAAAATGAGTCCTGCTCGGTGGATCAGATTCATGCCGATTTAAAGTTCAGCCCCTGTTCATTCACACCGCATGTCAATATATATTACATCAAGCAGGAACATTTGCTGAGAAGTTATTAAATTTAAAACTTGAAGATTTTAGGGTGTAGTTCTGCTAACGCCTCACCTGGTCCCCGTGCGGCTCAGCAGCAGCTCAGACTGGATCCGGACTCTCTGACGGGACTTAAACTGCTGGAAACTTCCGCAGAAACCAGGACACACATGAAGGCAGCTGGGCTGTGACTGAGTGGGCGTTCACTGCTGTGTTATGATCCCGGAAAAGATCAGGGATCACGTGGTTTACCGACCTCAATCACTGCAGAACTGCGTCACAGTCAGATGGGATCAATCGATGCGAATCAAACAGAGCCAGAGGTTAGAGAACACGTGACACGAAACGTTTATTCACGTTAAATGTAAAGTTTTCCCCCCAATAACGAGCAAGAAGCTCTGCGACGCTCTGACGTGTTGATCCAGAGAACGACGACATCTGCTGGTCACTGCTGGAAACAGCAGCATCACTGTCCAAGCTGAAGACACAGGAGACAAGAGGAGTACTCCTTCACTGCAGTAAAAGTACTAATACACAATGTACAAATACTCCTGCAGTGAAAATGTTACTTCATTGAAAGTATGTAAGTGTACTTCAAGTATTACAGTAAAGGTAGTAAGTGCAGTAAAGCGTCCCTGTGAGTGTTCTCCTGCTCTCATCAGATTACTGTGACTCAGTTGTTCATGTCAAAGCAGGATTTTACTGTTGGAGCTGGTTGAGCTTCATTTGAACTAATGATTCTTTTCATTCTGGATCAATCAGCTGATTATTTCCTCCATTAATTCAGTGTTTGTTTAGTCCAAAGCTCCACATTATTACAAACACATTCAGATCATTCAGAGGAAAAGCAGCAAATCAAACATCAAATGATTTTACAGCTGAAGTCACTCAAACCATCAATAGATGATCAGTCATTTCCTGTCAATATGCTAATTAATGGACTAATTGTTCCAGCTGTTCTTGAATAAACTGTTTGAGTTTAATTTCTAACAAAACATCAGATTTGATAAACTCTTCATATGTTTGTGTGTAAAAATCTCATTTTATAGATCAGTGAGTACCATGACGCTCCAGGGACAGACGCATCACATGGTTTGACACCTAATCTGATGTTTGGTACATAATCTGTTTTTAGCCTGTATTTGTTTTGGTGCTTATTAGCACTGTTAGCAGTCTGCTGAATTAGCTGTTAGCAGCTCGTTAGCAGCTCGTTAGCGGTGTAAACATGGATGAACAGACACTCACGGCGTCACTGTGATACTGAAGAACAGTTACAAAGATGAAGACTTTCAGGGACGTTCTGAAAAGTCTTTATCTCTGATGTTTGTGGAGGTTTATTCTGGATCAGAGAGAGTGATCTCCTCAGGAAGTGATGTCACACCGGATGGAACTGGGGGAACTGGGAGAACTGGTAAACGCTGTAGCTCCAGGAGATGCTGCAGTCTGACGGATGTTAATAATCTTTCTCTTGTGGTGGAAAAAGAACAAAAATCTTTTTGTTTCATCAATAAAAACACACGAACAGTAACATCGTAGATCTTTAATGGTTAAACAAAACCAGCCGGAAAAGACAAAGAACGACCAAAACAACAGGAAAAACCAACAGAGTAGACAAAACACACACACACACACACACACACACACACACACACACACACAGTAGCTGCTTCTGATCAGACTTCCTGTTTTGGTTTGGAAACAGTAACCTGGAGGAATGTGGCGGCTGCAGAGACTCGTCATCATTACAGGTGAGTCACCTGCCGTCAGGAGATTTAAAATGCCTCATTAAAAAGAAGTGATCGATCCTCAGACTACTGCTGCCTCAAACGGCGTCGCGTTCACCGTGTTCACCGTGTTCACGACCTCACAAGTGGAATTTGCTTAAAGTTTGAGCTGTGATGTGTTCGAGGCGTTTTCAGACATGAAGTTCACGTTTCGGCGGACGGTAAGTTCACATATCAGCATTTTAGTCTTCGTAATGTTCTAATATTGAAAAAAGAGAAGAGTGACGAGAACTATGAGGAGTCTTTGAAGCATCGACATCGTAACCACGACGTCACGAGTTCCACATGAAGTCAGATCGATTCATTTTAAATGGCTGCGATCAGTAAAGTCAGAAAATCTCTCGTCAAGCTGAACTTTGATGAAAGCTGTCGTGGCTGTTAGCTGAGTGTCAGAGCAGTCCGCTGGAGTCTGCACCTCAAGTGGGTCTCCAGAAGTCTGCAGAGAGTCCAGAAGCCTCCATGTGGCCCTGATGTCACGCCTGTGAATCTGGACATCCTGTGTGATGTTACTCTGCAGCTCAGTCACGCCTGTCAGGCAAACCTCAGGGGAAACAGAAACAGAGTTTCAGCAGCAGCGCTAACGGCGTCCTGCAGTGTAACCGCTGTCCTCTTCTGTTCTGTACCTGGACAGACAGTAAACACCTGTGAGACCACCTGAAATTACCTGCAGGATGCAAACAGCTGCTGGATAACAGGTAAAAATAACGTCTGGACTTCCTTCCTGCGGTTTGGGCCGAGAAGTCGATGTGACTGAGCTGTGGAGTAACGAGCAGAGATGCTAAGCTAACACATAGACAGACACACGTTCACACCTATCTGCTCTCACCCAGAACCTTCTGGCTGGGAGAGAACCGCTGCGCCAGAGCTAAAGCTAAACTCTGCGTTCACAAGTCCGCGCCGCCCCCTGCTGGTCAACTCTGACATGCTACATATCTGTTAGCCCGCTGCCGTCGTTCTGACTGGATTCTGATGGAAACACTTCATCTGCACACAGAGCTGTAGGTAAAAAAGACAACAAGCTAAACACTCCTTCTCCAAACGTATAAGAACGCGTCTCGCACATCTTTTCTTTGTTTGATTTCCGGTTGATTCTGCGTTTTCAGTCCTCCTCAGCTGCGAGCGGCAGAACGTCGCGGCGACGGCGTTCCGGTCAGGAGGGATTTTCCTGAGACTCAGAGGTCAAGAAACAAAGCGACACACATCATCTCATTCGCACAGAAGTCACACGATCACAGGACGCGGCGGCGCTAAGGGCCTCTTTCTCGACACGCTAAACGCGGAAGCTCGATCCATTTCATCAACATCGTAGAGTAACAGGAAGAGGAAATGTTTGTGAAAATATCTGAGGGAAATCTGTACAAAGACTTTGGTTGAATATCTGCTCCTGTATAGACCTCTAGTGAACAATATACATATTTAGATAACTCTAATTTAAATACTAATTTGGCTAAAATGAATATGAAAACATAGCATGTTCATCACATGCTGCCTTCCACTGAACGCAGCGAGCGACTGAACACGAACAGACGACACGAGCCGCTCGACCCCGAGCGGAAGACGAGCTGCGCGCGTTAGCATCACCGGGTATAAAATAGATTTTCTTTAAATATTACAAAGGTAAAGTTTGAAATGGTCAGACGTGATGAACAGAGAGCTGAAGCGTCCAGCTTCTGTCCCGCCAGCTGAAACGCGTCCTCTGCGTCACGGCTGATTCTGTCTCTCTGGTTTTATTTTGAAGCTTCTTTGCTGTTTTCTGATCCTTGTTTTTTATTGTTACTGTTTCTGAAGAATAAAGAATGAATTGTGGTCACTTCTGAGATTAAACACAGAGTTCAGTCTTTTAATTTAATTTAATATTAAATAACCTTTTTTTATATATTTTATTCTTTCATATAGTCAAATGTCATTTTGCTTGTATAATATGTACATTTATATATAGTCTACTTTTTATTTTGTATTTTGTTTTTTGTCTCTGCTGTTATTTTTCTTCCCGCTGCTTTCACATGCTGCTGTAATGCCCAGATTTCCCACGCTGGGGACAAACAAAATAAATAAATCTTATTTTCAGGCCATATCACCCACCTCTCTGTGATTTGAACAATGTTTTCCTACAGTTCTGCTGACTGTTGAGACTAAAGATGAACCCCACCCTGAATCCTCCCTCTGAACCTCTCTGTGGTGTTTTGGTTTTGATTGAAGGATCAGGTTTACTGTATTTTACTGCTGCACCTGAACGCAGCACCGTTTGTACTCCGAACATCCAGTAAAGAGGAAACTTTTCCCAGACGACCAGATTAAACGTTCAGATGTGAAGAAGCTCGTTTACACTGAAACATGGATTTAAGGGCGGGAACAGGTTTCGGAAGCTGGTGGAACAGACGCCGGACAGGAAGTGAGGTCAGGACTTCGTCTCTCTGTAAATCCAAACACATAAAACTTCATGTTACATTATTAGTGAAGAACAAGAATCATAATAATCTGCTGATAAAACGCCGCCGGTCTGTCCGCGACGACACGAGTGTTAAAAGTTAAAAAAGGGAATCGATGCACAGTCTCAGACATGTGAGGGAGGGGCCCTGTTCAGGAAGCACAGTGGAGATTAAGTGCTGGTGTTCAGGCTGAGAAGCAGGACGAGTGTTTGACTTTGGCTCCTGTGAACGAGTCCATCGTGTAGCTCAGAGCGGGGAGGCTAAACGTCTCCGCCGGGCCTCCTCTCCCCTCGTTCACCCCTCCTCCGGTTCACTTCCTGAGGTTGGGGGTGAACTTTTCTCTTAAGGGGCCTTTCTGAAAAGTCTTCAGTCCAACATGGCGTCCAGCTGGTCAGCCAGGTCGTCAAACATGTTGCCGATGTCGTCCAGAATGGTCCCTGCAGACTTCACCGTGTTTGCTCCGCTGGAGAGGAAACGTGACAAACAACAAAAACTGAATGTAACGATACTGACAGGCTGCAACCCTGCTGCCCCCTACAGGACGCTGAGTCCATTACACCACACAACACACTGCTGATGTCACTGCTCTCGCAGCTGTACACATCTGAACTTTGACCTCAGGGTGGCGCTACAGAGCGGGTTGGACAGCGTGCTTCCTCTGCAGAGCATGAACTCTGAATCTCATGAGAGTGAGATTCATTCATTAGCAAGACTAAGAAAGCAAACATTCTGATGATGGCGCTAGAGGACAAACCAGTTTTTGAGATGTTTCAATGAAAAACAAAAATGTCCACCTCAAAGACAGAAGTTCAACAAAGTCAGCAGGATCCATCGTCCAGGAAACACGAATGTCTGAACCAAAGTTTGTGTCAGTTTATCAAGCAGATATTTCCCCGGTTAAGCCAACCAACAGACCATTGGACATTTCCACCCCTAAAGCCAAGCTGGTAGCATGGCTAAAAAGATAAACAAGATACAAACGCACACATAGATCGATGATGTGTGTTGATGATCTGACCTGCAGGTAAAAGCTATTTAGCTGCTGGATTTGATCCGGATTCTCCTGAACCAGCACATCCGGTTCTATTTATTTAATTGTGTTGCTATTCTTTTTGAATGACATTTACAGTGATGTAAATTTAAAAACTAATACATAAAAACGTAAAAAAAATGTATATCATAAAAAAAGTTTCATATACGAACTCTGACGTAGTCTGGGTCGGAGGTCAGTCTAGTGCGCATGACAAAGCAGCTTTGTGAGATGAGCTCGTGAGCGCTGCAAAGATGAGGAGACGAACGCGTTTTCTACCCACAAAAACAGCAGAAAAAAGGAAGAAAACTGATCATTTTCACAGTGAATGGGAGGAAGAGTTCTTTTTTATTAACGTGAAAGAAAACTGCGTGTCTCATTTGCGGTGCGACTGTGGCGACGGCTGAGCGGCACAACGTGGAGAGACACTTCAGTACATGTCACATGAAGTGATCATTTGAAAATGAAACAATTGGATATTGCATATTGAAATTTATCTGTTTCCTACCTTCTTTAATCATTCTGAATAACTATTGTGATGGATCATATGCGATCAGTGTCTTCACAGAGAATATCATTAATAATAATATCAACTTAAAGGTACACTGTGTAACTTTGTTATTTATGTGTATTATCAAAGTGGTAGCCCTTTGCATTACTCAGTGCCCTTGAAGTAGCTCTTAGTTTCAAAAAGGTTGGTGACCCCTGGTTTAAGGAGTCCCGATCCAAAACGTTTGGGTACCACAGGTCCAAGTTATAAACCTAAAGATTTGGCCTTATGTGACACCAGTGAGATGTCACCAAGATCAAAACCAGGACACTAAACAGGATTCTTACTCATGTTACAGCCAGGAAACCTAGAAGACTACATCTGACGGTCTTACCTGTCTGAGTTGTCCTCCAGGTTCAGTTTTCTCTCAACGGCCTTCAGAGCTGCTTCCAGAGAGGTGCTGGTCTGATCTAGTCTCTGCTGAACCACTTCAGTCCCGCAGGATGACTCAGGGACAAGACCGGGACCCACCACACACACCTGAGGTCTCGCTGCTGTCAGAGAGGGACTCTGAGGGGCCTGAGGGGCCGGAGGTGGAGCTGGGGGCCCATGAGCAGGAGAGGACGGACAGGTGAAGGCCACACTTTGAACCACACTGACGGTCACAGATGGAGAGGAGAGTCCAGCTGCTGAAGAGACAAAAAAAGGTAAAATATCAGCAAGTCCAGGGTCAAGTTCTGGGTCAAGACCAACAGGTTCCAGTTCAAGACCAAAAGATTCCAGTTCAAGACCAACAAGTCCCAACTCTAGAGCAGCAAATCTCAAGCAAAGGGCAAGTTAAGTGCAGAAACAAAACTAAAAAGTCCGAAGTTAGGTCTCTAGTCACGAGCAACAATTCCCAAGTCAAGTCCTAAGCTGAGTGCAGCGAGTCCACCTCAAGGTGCAGAATTGTACTGCTGCTGAGGAGACACGATTAAATACTTTATTTTCTGTTAGTTCCTCTAGGTCAGAGTTAACACTGGATTCAGGCTTCATAAATTGTCAAGTTTTGTTCTGTTTTACTTCAAATACACATCAAGACCACTAAGACAGGTGCAATAGGTACTGCTAGTTCCTTACCTTGTGCTGCCAGCAGACTGTGGCGAATTGGTTTTGGGGCCACAGCAGGTGGTTTTGGAGAGAGTGGAGGTTTAATGGGAGATCCTGTTGCTGGGCTGGCTGGCCTCTCCAGATTGGCCTCACTGATCCTCAGACTGACCTCCTCCTGGCTCTGGGACGGAGGCCTGCTGCTGCTGGACTCTGACCCAGCTGCCCCTGCCTCCTCTCTGTTGGGGGAACCGCCTCCCTGCTCTTTGTCTTTGGGTTTATGTCTGCGCTTCACCGTGTCTGACTCCTTCAGATTAAACTCGGGCACCTCCAGGTTCTTGGCTGCTGGTTTCTCTGGAGGCTCCAGCACAGCCTCAGCCCTGGGTGGCCCCGGAGCTTTAGGTCTCTGTTTGATGGTTAAGTTGCCCTCCTCAGCGAAGGGGATGCACTCACTGGAGCTGTTCTGAGGGGATGAGGAGCCCTCCAGTCTGCTACCTTTTGATTCTTCTTCCTCAGAATCAGACTTCACCACTCGATCTGGTTCGGCACTGCTGCTGGTCTGGGTGGGAATACACTCGCTCTGCACCCTCCTCCTCACCCCAGCAGCCTCTCTGGGTTCCTGCCCTGCAGAGCTGAGAGAGGGGGAAGGAGGCTCCTGCTGGATGTGGTCTGGTTTGAGCCCTGCAGGGTTCTTCCCCTCTGTCCTGCCTTCCAAGGAGGCTGCGATGCTCCTCACGCTCACTGGACTGTCCGTCATCGCCCCGCCAGCAGACGACGTTGTGCTGCTGTCGCTCAGCTCCCCGCTGGTGGTGCTGCTCACTGAGCTCAGTCTCTTTGGAGGAGGCGGAGGAGGACCTTTTTTCCGGGCGCGAACTGCAAAGGACTGACTGCGTCCCACGTTGCCATTCTTTTCTGGACTCGACTGTAATCGAGCCAACTGGCTGCGGCCGGGTTTGCGGGTCAAGGTGGCATAGGATGACAGGTTTCCAGAGGGAAATGATGCCTCCTCGTCATCCTCATCAGGCTCCCCATCTGACAGAGCATAGCGGGTCATGCTCTGGGTGCGCTTCTTGGGCGGCGTCAGGGTCATGGTGTGGTTCTCAGGCCTGGGAGATGAGCTCAGGTCTGTGGAGCCACAATGAGAATGCAAGTAGCTGAAACCCTTCAATGCTGGGGAGCCATGAGGTGAGGGACCCTGAGATCCAGGCAGCTTGGGCTTGGCTGGGATTGCTGGGTACTTAAATACGGTTGCCGTGCCCAGAGGCACCTGCTTGGGCAGCGCCTGCTGCTGCAGAGGCCTCTGGTCCCAGCCCTCAGGGAGGTTCCTCTCCTTGGCAGGGCTGCCCTCCAAGCTCTCCTGGGACCAGCTGTGGGGGGTGACGGAAGCTGTGGGAGGCTCCTGGGAGCGTCCGGAGCCTCTGGACCGGGTGTCAATGCTCTCCTGGCTCTGGGACATTCCCACTGCGTTCTTGATGGCGAAGCCTTCCTCGCAGCCGCCGTAGTGACTGGACATGGCCGTCTGCAGCTCAGTGCTCAGCTCGCTGTCCTGGAAGGTCAGCATCTTTGGGGTGTGAGGAGAAGAGCATTCACCTGCAGTGTCAGGTGGTTCGATGGCAACCAGGTGCAGGGCTCCGGGGGCTTTGCGACGCAGCGTGCCTTGGCCTGATTCAGCCTGAAGGATCGCCCTCTGGATGTCACACAGCTTCTTCACGGCCAGCATCAGCTTCTTCTGGTGGCCTGGAGGAACAATTCAAACGCCACGGCAGAAGTAAAAAACACTGGTCTCAGCAGTCACATTGAGTCTTTATGTGAACATGCGTGTCCTCACCCAGCTTGGTGATGCCGATCTCCTGCAGATCCTCCCAGGTGAGGTCTTTGACGATGCTGATGGAGTCGTAGCCATTTTCAGAGAGTTTTTTGTGGTACTGTGGGAGGCCAATGGCGCTGAGCCACTCGCCCAGATCAGACTGAGAAAGAACAGATCACTCAGATCAGGTGGTATCCCAGTGTTTGGGAGTCAGTTTCACCAGTAAACAGCAGGAAGACTTACTGGGATGTACTCTGGCAGCCATTCAGGGATGTTCAGGTTGTTGATCTCGAGGGAGATTTTCTTGCGGTGGCCTGGTTTGGTCACTCCGATGGCGGTCAGATCCTGCAGACACAACAAGACCAAAGACATCGGCAAGTCCATCAGCACAGTACTCCTGCTATAAGATTAGAGTTCTACACAGTGGTTTACAGTCAGCACAATTTGACTTCACACCAAAGAGGGCCAAAATATTTCAGGGGCATCACATGTGACTACAGGTCAGTTCTACAGGTTAGTGTTCAAACCACAATGTCAGCAAACCAATCAATTTAACAAAGTCAATGAACTTTTCCTGTCAAACAGAAATGAATATCAGCTGATGAATGCTGCACAAACAACCAGGTTGAACTCCATAACGGTCTTTGCTCACCTCAGGAGTCATCCTGCTGATGGTTGGAACATCATAACCAGCACTGATGAAGTTCCCAGTATACTGCTCCAGCTGGAACTCACTCAGCCACTGATAGATGGCCTCTGCATCCTACAACAGACGCCAAGTACAAACACACCGTCCATATTCAACTCCTGAGATCCACGATGGAAATAAATCTTCCTCACACTGGACAGAATTCTAACTGTCCAAATAATATTAACAAAAACGGATCAATAGAGTAAGACAGCGTGAAGACAGCTGATAACGAGGTTGTGTGCTGATCTTTACCTTCCCCTCCAGCAGCTGCTGAGGACGAACAAACTGGTGGGAGAAACTCTGCTCCGCAGGCCTCTGCACCGTCACCGTCTGCCTCCGAGGAGTCCCACCTGCAATGACATCACAGCACACCTCGTCTCACCTTCTGACTGTGAATATCCTCCAAGGAGTTAATGTAGCACTGGTTTTCATATCCAGACTGCTGTTTGCACTGATGTGTGATTTAGCATACAATATTACTTTTTCCACATATTTTCCTTTTATATAGTCCCTTGTATAATATGTACGTATATTTATACTCAGCTTTTATTTTGTATTTTGTTTTATGCTATTACCTGCTGCTGTAATACCCAAATTTCCCCAGCTGGGGATTAATAAAGTCTATCTTATCTTATCTCTATCTTATCTTATCTTAGGACAACAGCAGCTCCTAACAAACACATTTTGATGTCCATGGATGGAAACGGAAGTCTCACGTGAAGACAAAAGTGTCCTCACACAGTTCTGTTTTTCTTAATTTCACAGAGCATCGACGCTGTAACTACAGTACCTGATGCAAAGGATGCTTAAAGAGAAAAGTACCTGCAGGATGACTAGGCTGTGTGCTGAGGTCTGAGCGTCCAGAATCAACAGCAGGGGGCGCCGGCTGCACACAAAAATACAATCAATAAGCAGCAAGTTTTAGAACTGCGCTCAAGCTGCTGGCTAAATGAATATGAATCATACATATCTGTCACATCTTGGCTGGAGGACAGATCTGCCTGTTTAAACCAAAGACCACTAAAAGCCGACGGATCTGCAGGCGTATCAGGCTGACTGTACCTTGTTGGCGTTGTCATGGTGACCGGTGTTGTGTTGGAGTCCGTTGGGTGCGTTGTTGCTCTCGGTGCTCTGGCCGCTCCCGGCACTGCGGGTGCTGCCAACACTGCCGGTGCTTCCGACACTGTTTCTGTCTCCAGCTGCAACCAAAAAAACACGAACAAAAGTGAGTTCACGACGTCCAGGAGGGACAAGCCGAACCGTCCAGCACAGCAAAGGGGATCGGCGTCGGGCTGTGGGAAGCAGCGGATGCTCTTTGTCGGTTCTCAGCAGGCTGGGAGAACGGGGCCAAAGGGCCCGGGGGTGACGGGCGGGATGCAGGCTTCTGGTCTAAAAGCTGTGCTGTGGCAGAGCAGGGGAGCACCGCTGCAGGCAGGAGTCCATTAATGACAGTGATGCAGCATCAGGCTTTAAGGGCAGAACACCACTCACTGTTCCCATGCTGCACTGTCACAGTCTGATACGACACAGTCTGATCACAGGTGAACAGCAGTGTGGTTTGGTATAAACTGGGATCACAATCCGAACTGTCGCTTTTCTTTCCAGTTTTAGACCTAAGACACGACATCCTGAGATAAATGATATGAATGGTAGAATTAAAACAAGTAGAAAATACCTCAACCCCCCCTTTAAAATTCAAAAAAGCAAGCAAGTTCATATCCAAACGTAGCAGAATTATTGAGCTAAACCTCTTCAGTGACAGTTTTAAAAACTTGGTATAAAATAGAGCAAATTAGTTCTGGCTTTGAGACTTTGAATGACACGTAACTACATAAAAACAAATTTATAAAATCTTCATGGGTGACATAAAGAATCCACTGAGGGCTTTTATCCAGTGACATCAGAGGACCCTGAGTTAGTTCAGTTAAACTGAGCCTCCATAAACATGTTGCAGTGTGACAGTTAAACTAACAAGAACAAACAAGAACTAGTGTCGCCCCCCTGTGGCACCTGTGAGGACAACAACAGGGATAACTGATAGCCAGTCGCTCTGATGGCAGCCTGAAGCAGACGATACAGTGAATCATACAAAGTGTTCGGACCCGACACACCAAGATGTCTGTCTGCCAACCTCACCTGTAGTTTTGGTTTTAGTAATGAGTGTGCTTTGTTAATTTACACCTGTCTGACATCACTTTTTCCCACCTGGACGGTCACTAAGAAGCAAGTTTGTGTTTTTGACACTGACACATAAAGCGACAAGCAATGCGTGGCAACATCACCGCTTCAGTGTTGTGAGACGATGTGTTGATGTCAAACAGCGTGAGATGGCAAGAGGTGACAAGGTACAATGTGAAGTGGAACGTGGCAACAAATGGTGAGGTGAGGCGACATGAGATAATGTGAAGTGACATGAGGCGACATGAGATAATGTGAAGTGACATGAGGTAATGTAAAGCAAAATGAGGTAATGTGAAGAGACATGTGGTAGTGTGAAGCAATGTGAGGTAATGTGAAGAGACATGAGGTAATGTAAAGCAAAATGAGGTAATGTGAAGTGTCTTGAGGTGACCTGAGGTAATGTGAAGTGTCTTGAGGTAATGTGAAGTGACATGAGGTAATGTAAAGCAAAATGAGGTAATGTGAAGTGACATGAGGTAATGTAAAGCAAAATGAGGTAATGTGAAGAGACATGAGGTAGTGTGAAGCAATGTGAGGTCATCTGAAGCGACATGAGGTCATGTGAGGGGATATGAGGAAATGTAAAGCAACATAAAATTCAGTGAGGAGGTTTAAGATAATGTGAAGCAAAGTGAGTCAACATGAGGTAATGTGAAGCGACTTGAGGTAATGTGAAGCGACATGAGGTAATGTGAAGCGACTTGAGGTAATGTGAAGCGACTTGAGGTAATGTGAAGTGACTTGAGGTAATGTGAAGCGACATGAGCTAATGTGAAGTGACTTGAGGTAATGTGAAGCGACTTGAGGTAATGTGAAGTGACATGAGGTAATGTGAAGCGACTTGAGGTAATGTGAAGTGACTTGAGGTAATGTGAAGTGACAAGAGGTAATGTGAAGCGACATGAGGTAATGTGAAGAGACATGAGGTAATGTAAAGCAAAATGAGGTAATGTGAAGTGTCTTGAGGTGACCTGAGGTAATGTGAAGTGTCTTGAGGTAATGTGAAGTGACATGAGGTAATGTAAAGCAAAATGAGGTAATGTGAAGAGACATGAGGTAGTGTGAAGCAATGTGAGGTCATCTGAAGCGACATGAGGTCATGTGAGGGGATATGAGGAAATGTAAAGCAACATAAAATTCAGTGAGGAGATTTAAGATAATGTGAAGCAAAGTGAGTCAACATGAGGTAATGTGAAGCGACTTGAGGTAATGTGAAGTGACTTGAGGTAATGTGAAGTGACTTGAGGTAATGTGAAGCGACTTGAGGTAATGTGAAGTGACTTGAGGTAATGTGAAGCGACATGAGGTAATGTGAAGCGACATGAGCTAATGTGAAGTGACTTGAGGTAATGTGAAGCGACTTGAGGTAATGTGAAGTGACATGAGGTAATGTGAAGCGACTTGAGGTAATGTGAAGTGACTTGAGGTAATGTGAAGTGACAAGAGGTAATGTGAAGCGACATGAGGTAATGTGAAGTGACTTGAGGTAATGTGAAGTGACAAGAGGTAATGTGAAGCGACTTGAGGTAATGTGAAGCGACATGAGGTAATGTGAAGTGACTTGAGGTAATGTGAAGTGACCTGAGGTAATGTGAAGTGACATGAGGTAATGTGAAGCGACATGAGGTAATGTCAAGCGACTTTAGGCGAAGGCAAAACAGCCATCAGATTTAATGGACAGTAGCTCTGATTAGCTGTCTCGGTGTGTCAGGTCCTGATGCAGAGCGTTGAGCGGGGCAGCGAGGCAGCTTCAGAACAGCCGGGGAGGAGAAGCTGTCATTCGGGGGCTCTTACCATGACACGAGTCCCTGAGAACCCAGATGTCCTCAAAGGGAAACTCAGACTGAGACAGGCGGCTCGGAGACAAACCTATCAGACACAAAGACTCTGATGGACTGGGTTCTGTCGGGGGGATAGACTGAGGGGGGGTGAGGTGGGTTGGAGGACAAAGATCACAACCCCAAATCCAAAAAAGTTGGGACAAGTTGTAAACCAAAAATATCCCTTTTGACAAAAACTCACCTGAGAACAGCACAAAGTCAATTTATTTACTGTCTGAGCTCATCAGCTTCATTGATTTCTGTAAATATCTGCTGATTCTGGATCTGATGCAGCAACACGTTTCAAACACGTTGGGACAGGAGCAGCTAAAGACTGGGAAAGATGTGGAACGCTCCAAAAACACCTGTTTGGATCATTCCACAGGTAAACAGGTTGATTGGTAACAGGTGATAGCATCATGATTGAAAGGCTCAGTGGTTCACAGCGAGGATGGAGCGAGGGTCAACACTTTGTGAACATGTGATTGGATGAAGAGATTAATACCTGGACTCAGGAACACTTCAGGAAACTGGTGTCAGGAAACATAGATTGATTATTAATGACTGATTCTGGTTTTATTGATAACTTTTTTGGAATCGAGGTTGTAGATTGAAATGGCTTTGACTGGGTCTCTGTCTGAGGAGGAATCTGTTGGACCTGGTCTGTGATTTGGGACTCTCACAGTGGAAATGAAAGAAAGATCTTTGTCCTTCATGCAGAGTAGTGATTGATTACATCCTGTTGGACTCAGGATCAGGGTTAGAAACATTTCTGCAGATAAGTGATCAGTAATCCTGATCAGAGCAATTGGACAATATCAATACCTTCAATCACCAAGAACTTGGTGTTCTTGGAAGTAGTCTAAATATATATCTAAAATCACACAACAGTGAGCATCAGGGACATCGGGGGTGTGACGGGTCCTGGATCAGCACACACGATACACTCCACGATCCAGATCATGAGTCAGCATGTACGTAAACTGATCATCTCACATGTAGACCCTCACTGCGAGTCAATGCGTGTGTGTGTGTGTGTGTGTGTCCTGAGTGTGTGTACCTGTGCTGGCAGTGAGGCCGTTGGCTAGCGGCAGCACCACGTGGGTGGGGGGGGCGTACAGAGTGTAGGAGTCGTCGGTCTGAGGGGCGGAGCTGAGGCTGGAGGAGAGGGGGGCTCTGGACAGCAGCTGCTGGCGTTGGGTGGGCAGGGAGGCGTGCCGGGACAGGGTGCCCCCTACAGGGCGAGACAGGGAGGAAGAGGAGGAGGAGGGGGGGAGGGCGAGGTTATCAAGCTGATGGTTAGAGGTGGAGGTCAGTCATTACGTGGTATGGATGGGGAGGTGGATGCAGCAGGGAGGGGTGAGGAGGCAGGAGCATGGGATGGTCTGGAAGCAGGCGGATTAGTTTGTAACTGACCATGGAGGATTGTTAACGTCCGTCACCTCCTGTACGAGGTGATGAAGGTCTGAACTGGAGTGATAACCAGTCCAGTTAATGGCCTTCGTACGGGTCTGCTGGCGTTCACTCAGACTCAAACCAGCACTGAACGGATCCGCTAACGGTTCTGTGTGCATCAGCCCGATAGATCTTCTTCCTCTGCACCATAAACCTCCACTGCGGTCCACAAACCAAGAAATCTCCAGACCGATCCTTCCAGGACCAGGTCTTGCTTAACTTCCTGTGTGTCCTACATGACCTCTAACCACCGGATGTTTTAATTGCGTCTCCTCAGAGACGTCCTCACCGCGTGACTTACCGTTTCTCCTGCTGATGACCTCCACGATGGACGGAGGGAAGAAGCCGACTCGGTCCGTCCCTCTCTGGGTGTCGTGGATGTGGCCCTTCCAGCGTCCGTCCACGTGCTGCTCCAACACCTGCAGGGGACGAGACGGGTCACTACGGGCCCCCGGTACCTGGTATCAACCCCCCACCCAAAATAAGTGAGTAAATATCAGCTTTCCTCTTTTCTCCTCACAAGTTGGAGAAACCTTCAGATCATCACATCAAACACTGAAACAACACGTTCACACTGAATCTGATCAAAATTAAACCGGATCAATCAACCGCCGTTATCGCCTCGCTGTCAACTGTGACGAGTAACTAAAGTTCGGACTGAAGGAGATCATAAAAGTAAAATTAACTCATTCCTGAAACTTAACCTGTGTGATCTGCATTTCATTGACTACTACTTAAATAAAAAAAAAAACTCAGGCAGAGTCCTCACACCGTGTTCAGGAGTCATGATGAACTCATCGCGACGGGTCAGGGTTCGGGTCAGGCTCAGGGTCAGACTCAGGGAACTCAGCTAAAGACCCTCAAACCTCACACAGAGAAACCACTGGAGCATGTTTTTACATCCGTCAGTGACCCCGTCAGTGAGCCCGTCAGTAATACTGTCAGTGATCCAGTCAGTAATACTGTCAGTGACCCCGTCAGTGATCCAGTCAGTGACACTGTCAGCTTCAGCTTCAGTTGTGTTGGCAGAAGCTTCAGTCAGCAGACAAAAAGGATTTTACAGGTGTTATTCACCTACAGGTGTTAACATGTTGAATGTTTAGAACACGTCTCGACATCAACATCCTTCATCTTTCCTCATCATCTGACTCACTGACAGGAAGTCCGACGTACAGTTACTCTAATATTGTACTTAGTACAAAGTCAAGGTACTTGTACTTTATTAGTATTTCCATGTTATACTATTTTATGCTTTTACTCCACTACATCTGTACTTTTTAGTGCACTACATCAATCTGACATCTTTAGTTACTAGTTACTACAGATTATTAGTGTTCATGTCGAGTCAAAACCACGTATCTCCAGATGTAGTGATTTTACGCCACAGTGACTACTTTTACTTTTGAGACTTGCATTTTTTTTACATTCTTTTCCTGAAATGTGGCTGTGAAGGAAGGCCGTTACTTGTAGTATGTAGTATGTGGTATTAGTACCTTTACTGAAGTGAAGGATCTGAATCCACATGAAGCAGTAGCCTGTAGCTGTAAACTATAGCCTATAGTGGTAGCCTGTAGCAGTAGCCTGTAGAAGTAGCCTGTAGCTGTAGCATGTAGCAGTAGTCTGTAGCAGTAGCCTATAGTAGCAGCCTGTAGCAGTAGCTTGTAGAAGTAGCCAGTAGCTGTAACCTGTAGCAGTAGCCAATAGCTGTAACCTGTAGCAGTAGCCAGTAGCAGTAGCTTGTAGAAGTAGCCACTAGCTGTAGCATGTAGCAGTAACCTGTAACTGTAGCCTGTAGCAGTAGCCAGTAGCAGTAGCCAGCAGCAGTAGCCAGTAGCAGTAGCCTGTAGGTGTAGCTGTAGAGTGTAGCAGTAGCTGTAGAGTGTAGCTGTAGCTGGTAGCAGTAGCCAGCAGCTGTAGCCTTTAGCAGTAGCCTGTAGCAGTAGCCAGTAGCAGAAGCCAGTAGCTGTAACCTGCAGCAGTAATCTGTAGCAGTAGCATGTAGCAGTAGCCTTTAGCAGTGCCCTGTAGCAGTAGCCTTTAGCAGTAGCTTGCAGCTATAGCCTTTAGCCCTAGCCCGTAGCTGTAGCCTTTAGCAGTAGCCTGTAGCAGAAGTCTTTAGCAGTGGCCTGTGGCTGTAGCCTGTAGCAGCAGTCTTTAGCAGTACCCTGCAGCAGTAGTCTTTAGCAGTAGCCTGTAGCAGTAGTCTTTAGCAGTACCCTGTAGCAGTAGCCTGTAGCAGTAGTCTTTAGCAGTACCCTGCAGCTGTAGCCTGAAGCAGTAGCCTGTAGCAGTAGTCTTTAGCAGTAGCCTGTAGCAGTAGTCTTTAGCAGTAGCCTGAAGCAGGAGCCTGCAGCTGAAGCCTGAAGCAGTAGCCTGTAGCAGTAGTCTTTAGCAGTACCCTGCAGCAGTAGTCTTTAGCAGTAGCCTGTAGCAGTAGTCTTTAGCAGTAGCCTGTAGCTGTAGCCGTAGCCTTTAGCAGTACCCTGCAGTAGTAGTCTTTAGCAGTACCCTGCAGCAGTAGGCTTTAGCAGTAGCCTGTAGCTGTAGTCTTTAGCAGTAGCCTGTAGCTGTAGCCTGAAGCAGTAGCCTGCAGCAGTAGTCTTTAGCAGTACCCTGCAGCAGTAGGCTTTAGCAGTAGCCTTTAGCTTTAGCCTGAAGCAGTAGCCTGTCACTTTCTGTTCACTGTAATAAAAGGCGTGAACACCCATCAGTCACGTGTCTGTGATCTCTGAGCGTCTCACCATGATGACGTCTCCGGCTCGGATGTTGAGGGCAGTTGGATCATGGAGGTTCCAGTAATCCTTCAGAGCTCTGACCTGCAAAACACCCGTCGCATCTGTTGACGAAACAGACAGTTAGATTTTGGGGGGTCAGGAACAAGACCTGAACCAGAAAATGCAACCCTCTAAACCATTACACAACTTTTTATTATCTTCTATCTATCTATTATCTTATTTTTTACATTTAAATTCCTTTATTTCAGGGAAATTCTCTTTGTTTTTGACCGAAACAGCCTCATTTAAAATGAATGAGTCCAACAAATATCAAACTTTCTCCACAATCCAACACCATCAGGGACTTTGTCTGCCGCTGGTTCATCATTTAGCCCCACACTGACGAGTGCAGGCGAAGACGTATGAAGAGTGACTGCAGGCTGAAAGAATGCAGCTTTATTCATCGTTCATTCATCATTAACACTTCAGAGGAATGAAGAAGGGAGAATAACATCCTCCCTGAGACGACTCTTCTGATTCAAACATGCTGCAGCAGATTACTTGTTGTTCAGCATGAGCAACGACATGTTGTACAAACTCGTCTCAGGAGGTGTGTGGATCCGTACTGCAGCAGAAACTGACTCTAAACCAGCCGAAAGCACATCCTGAGGAGTAAACGTGAAGGATTTCTACGATACTCGAGGACTCCAGTGGAGCGTGGAGCTGCAGATGTCAATTCAAAATACTTTATTTGTCCCTGGAGGGGACAGTTCAAGCCAAAGAGAAGAAGAAAAACGTAAATAAAGAACAGACTCACTGTTCAGAAAAATCTTCTTAAATTGTCCAAAATAATTAAACTAAAAGCTAAAAACTCAGGAAGGCTGTGCTGGTTACCAAAATAAGACGCTGATCACTTTCATCAAAATAAGACAGAGATTGTTTTTGAACTGCAGACGTTTGAACGCAGCAGTGAGACCTTCAGTGACGATTCAGTCAGTCTGAACTGACTCGGTCGTTTCCACAGAGAAGTGACGGCCGCACGAAGCCGCGAACACGACGTCGATGATTCATGTGTGTACGAGTCGATGATTCATGTGTGTACGAGTCGTTCGTCTCTCTGCTGCAGTAAACAAGGCGGCCATGTTTAAATCACTTCTTCAACACAGCCGCTCATTATTCCCTCAGTCTGTTCCCACAGGAACTTCAAAAGACTGCAGGATTACAGAGCAGAGAGCGCACACACACACACACACACACACACACACACACACACACAGTATATACATATACACACACTCTCTCACACACAAATACACACACACAGATACACACAAGCACACACACACACACACACACAGAATATACATATACACACACTCTCTCTCACACACACACAGTATATATATATACACACGCACGCACACACGCACACACACACGCACACGCACACACACACACACACACACACACACACACACACACACACACACACACACAGACACACACACACACTCACACACACACACACACAGCTCTGTCTGGTCTTTGAAGTTTGCGAGCTCACTGATACGAGTTTAACGTTACACAACCTAAAATTTTAACACAGCTGCCGTCTGAATAACGTGAATCAGGTGAAGCTTCGTCCACAGAGGAAACAAGAGAAGAAGTCAAAGGAAGTGAAGACAGAGGAGTAGAAGAAGAGCAGTGTCTGACCTCGGAGCAGCTGCTTGATGTCCCTGCTGGCGTGTGACGTGGTGAACTGGTTGACGATGTCCAGCGCCGTCTGGTTGTAGGTGTTACGGATGTTCACATCCACTCCGGCCTGCGGGGACAACACACAGGACAAAGACCTCTGCTCTTTAACCCGTCTCATGAGTTAGAAACCCTCCTAAAGTACTGCAGTGAAGCAGCACATACATGTTATCAACACAGCAGGTTTCCGGTGGACTAACTAGAATCTAACTGATGACAGTTTACAAGTTGAGATGAACGACTCCATCAGTGTCAGTCATGCTAGCAGCTCTGAGAGGCTGCACTCAGCCACAGTGGTGCTTTGAGCTAAGTGCTAAAATGCTCACAGTGATGATGCTAAAACGCTGATGTCGAGCATGTTCGTCATCTTAGCCGCTTAGCATGCTAATACGTAGCCGTCCAGCCTCGGCTGATGGGACTGTGATCACTTCTGCAGGTAAGTGTCAGAGGATCTTACAGTTCATCCTGAGGGGACATGAAGGTCTGAACAACATTTCAGATCATCAAACAGCTGTGAGACATTTCAGTCTGGACCAAAGATGTCGGCCTCATGGTGGCGCCAGCGTCTACAGAGTGATCTGTTTTAGAAAATTTAAAAACACTGATGAGGATGTTTCAATTATCGTCCACCATCGCATACATGCTGACACACCTGCTACCTGCCTGACAGGTAAGAGCTGACATCACTCCTGCAGGTAACAGCGCGTGTTCTGAACTTACATCCAGCAGCAGTCGGACCACCTCCGTCTTCCCGTACAGAGAGGCTTCGTGCAGAGCCGTCCCAGACTTGGTGGTCTTGTTGATGTCGATGCCGGCCTTCAGCAGCAGCCTGGAGCAGAACAGAGACACGATCCACCTGTGAGTCCTGCACCTGAACGCTGCTGTCCTCAGCTCTACAGTCAGCCTGATTTAAAAGGGAGTTTGTTTAAGATGAGTCACGAGTGTTTTTTCACTTCTCATGTGTCCAAATGTTTCGCGTCAGGCGGAATTAAAACAAAACAGTGGATGTGAATCACACCGGTGGGTTTAGGTGTCGTGAGTCGCTGTCAATCACTTGTTTCAGGTGATCGAAACGACAGACAAATCTAAAGACTCAGGACTCAAAGCGTCTCACTAGCGGGTTTCAGATGTATCGCAAATGTTAAACGAGTTTCGAGAAAACCGGCTGAAGAAAAAGAAAAAGTTAATTCATGTTTCCACCCACTGCAGTCACGACAATATTAGAGACGGTTCATCAAGATAAGCAGCAGGTGGCGCCACTTCTCTGGTCAGACAGCCGCTACACCACTGCAGAAGAAGACGGAGTTAAAAGAGCGCTGGTGGAACCTGAAACAGTGACAGAAAATCTAGAAAACAGGACGGAAATCTGACGTTTCTGTTAGTTTCATGTGTTAATGTGAGGAAGGCTCCATCAGGGCGGGTGGAGACTACACTCAGGAGACTGAGGAGGAATAAAACACCACAAACTGGTCTGAACAGGTCCTGAGCTGGTTTTTAAAGGAGTCTACAGATCTGCAGTCCACAGGAACCAGAACCATCAAACCTGGTCGGAGGACCTCAGAGACCTGCTGATACAGGCAGCTGTCTGACCCTGCAGACCTCTATAAGGGACCACAAGAACTGGATTCTGACTCTGAAACTGAATCTGATGGGGAACCAGTACAGACAAATCCAGATCACAGGACCTGGTCTAACAGCTTTTAGGAGCACTTGTAAAGGATCCAGGGATGTTCTGCTTTGATCGTATCTGCACACTAACTGTGTTTCTGTTTGTATTAAAGTGAATTTTAATGAAACGAGTTGAAATCTGAACCGACTTTATTCTGGTTTTCAGTGTTTTAGTCTGTTTGACGCGTGAACGTTTGTCTCTGAACAGAAAGTCTTCAAATGTGACGACTCGAAACATTACACGCACACACACGCGCACACGCACACACACACGCACACACACACACACTCACACGCACACACTCACACGCACACGCACACGCACACGCACACGCGCACACACACGCGCACGCGCACACGCACACACACACGCACACGCACACTCACACGCACACACTCACACGCACACGCACGCACACACACACACGCACACGCACACACAAACACTCACACACACACACGCACAGGGACGTATCAGGGATAAGAGCACTGAATCTGGGTCACAGGGAGGCTGTGGTGTATTTCAGAGCTCTGCTGGGAATGTGAAGCATGAAGAAGAGACAACCTCACACACACACACACACACACACACACACACACACACACACACACAGAACGTGTGGCTCAGTGGTTAACAACCACAAACCACAGGGGTCCAGCCCTCTGCAGCCTCTGCAGACAGACACTCTGAACTGATCCTGGATCACCATTCACTGCCGGTTTATCACAGGAGAGTTGAAGCTTTCAGCACCGAGGTGGGTCTGCTCCTGGTGTCGTTTGGACTCTGGGGACAGGAAGCAGACCTGAACCCGTGCGTGCTCACGGCAGCTGTCTCACCGTATGACGTCTTTGTGTCCGTTGCGGGCGGCGAGGTGTAGCGGCGTGGTGAAGGCTGAGTCTGTGGGCTCCTTCCTTTCTCCTTCCAGCAGCGCCACCACCATGTTACTGCTGAGCAACAGCTGGGCCACCTGGGGGGGGGGGGCAGAGGATACAGCAAGTTGACACCAAGTACCGCCAAAACTCTGCCGAAACAACTGGGACTAACGAACAGCGTCACACACCCTGCAGGTGAGCATGAGGTCATCCTGCAGAGACCCCAAACACCACAAATGATCCCAGATGTTTGGCAGCAGAGTCACAGCTGGAGCTGAAGTTCACTGCAGCATTAAAACGTCTGTCTGCGTCTCTGCAGGCGTGTTTCTTCACGGCGTTTGTGTAAAGGTGTGAAACAGGAAACGCAGCAGGTCATCAGCTGATGAACGAATTAAGTGTAAGTTGATGTTTTAAGAGCAGCCAATCAGAGACCTGCGACCCGCCTACACGTGACTGCTGACCTCCGCAGAGCGATGACAGCTAACGCCACCTTCTGACAGTGGGTGGGACGACCCCCCCGGAGGGAGCCGGCAGGCGTGTGGACGCAGCAGATCTCTGCATCGTGTTCAGGAATCAGGTCAGGTGACAATAAAACCTCTTTTAAATCAGTGATGATGACGACTGACGTTCAGTGAAATAAAGGTTTGTGTGTTTGAATGAAGAGTTTCTACTGATGAAGAGTGTGAAGCTGAAACAGAATGAACTGAAACACAACAGCTGCTGTCGACACACCACAGACACACACACACACAGACAGACAGACACATACACACACACATACAGACACACACACAGACAGACAGACAGACACACACACACACACACACACACAGAGACACACACACACAGACACACACACACACAGACAGACAGACACACACACACACACACACACAGACACACACACGAGCACACACACAGACACACACACACACACACACACACACAAACACACACACACACACAGACAGACACACACACACAGACACACACGCACACACAGACACACACACACGCACACACACGCACACACACACAGAGAGAGAGAGAGAGACACACACACACACACACACACACAGACACATACACACACACATACAGACACACACACAGACAGACAGACACACACACACACACACAGACACACACACACACTCAGACACACAAACAAACACACACACAGACAGACAGACACACACACACACTCAGACACACACACACAAACACACACACACACACAAATACACACGCACGTGCACACACACACACACACACACACACACACACAGACACGCAGACACACACACACAACCAGTGGTGGAATGTAAAAAAAGTACTTTTACTCCACTACATTTGTCTGACAGCTTTAGTTACTTTTCAGATTACAGTGTTTCATCCTCCACCTGTCCAGTGGAAACCACATATCTCCAGATGTGTTAATAAATAATAAATGAGACGGAGAGGAAACACTCGCTGTTAATAAACTCTGGATTACTTTTATTAACACGTCCGTCTGATTGGTTTACAGAGAGAGAGAGATCAACACAGGGAGGAAGAGTCGACAAAGATAACAGCCATGTTTACTGACGGACACAGACAAGTCGCCGTGCCAACGCAATCAAACCTGTGTGTGTGTGTGTGTGTTTGTCCAGCTGTGGCTGCGTGTTGTCAGACCATCAGTTCTCAAACAAGGTTCACTGAGCTGGACACTGACCCCAACCGATTCCCAGGACACTCAGCCTGACCTCTGACCCCCGCACCACCTGTGGCTACACACCACCCTCAACACACGGGCGCTCACCTGGACTCTTCCAAACTCACAGGCCAGGTCCAGAGGAGTCTTCTTGGCCTTGTTGACCAGGCAGGGGTTGGACTGATGCTGCAGCAACATCTCCGACTGAAAACAAACAAAGCAAACAGCTTTTTTATTTTATGAATGAATGAAAAGTACAACAAGTCACAGAAGATCTGAACAACACAAAGTTCAGAGCAAAGAGGAAAAATCAGTACAAACGTGTGTGTGTGTGTGTGTGTGTGTGTGATGACATAAAGCAAAAGAAATGTAATAAAAAATAAATATTTAACAATGATCATAATCACTGAACAGAAATAATACCACTTAAGTATTTAAAGACGTGCAGCTCAGTCTCCTGTCTGAGACTGATGTACAGAGATGGAGTCAGGACGTGGTTAGCCTAGCTTAGCATAAAGACTTAAAGCAGGGGGAAACTGTTAGCGTGACTCCATGTGTTCAGCAGACAGGAACACCTGCGGAGCGAGGCGGTGTCTCGGTCCTCGGAGGGTCTTGTTATTTCGATGCTGTAACGTGGATAAAGTTTCGCCGCCGCTCAGCCAATCAGATGACGTCAAGTGTTACGCACAGGCTGCATAAACACACAGCAGGGACTCTGCCGGGACCCTGCAGGGCCGCAGCCCACACGTCTGTGCACAGAAATTACAATGCGGTACGAAGGGAGGCGGATGATGTCGTGAACATCTGCTCCGTCATGCAGAACGTTCACACGCTGCCTGAAAACCACACACACACGAAGGCAGACGCAGCCACAGATCAGACGCTCAGTGGAAGAACACTTCATCCCAACCGCCAGCGTGCTCCACGCCAAGGAACAGCCGGCCTCCAAAATCTGCAGTGAAGAAAAACGTACTTCAAGTATCAGAAGTACTTCAAGTAACAGAAGCACTTCAAGTAACAGAAGCACTTCAAGTATCAAAAGTACTTCAAGTAACAGAAGCACTTCAAGTATCAGAAGCACTTCAAGTATCAGAAGTACTTCAAGTATCAAAAGCACTTCAAGTAACAGAAGCACTTCAAGTATCAGAAGTACTTCAAGTATCAGAAGCACTTCAAGTAACAGAAGTACTTCAAGTATCAAAAGTACTTCAAGTATCAGAAGTACTTCAAGTATCAGAAGTACCTGTTGGCCTTCTTTGATGTCTTATATGACAAACAGACTGAACCTTGAATTGTTTGCTTGAATGGTAAAAGATGAACCTGATTTGCAGAAATTGTTTGAACACGTTGATTTGTGATGAAGTCAGGCTGGAATTCTCTGATCGTAGATCCATTTAACAGAA
This sequence comes from Chelmon rostratus, assembly GCF_017976325.1. Taxonomy (NCBI): domain Eukaryota; kingdom Metazoa; phylum Chordata; class Actinopteri; order Chaetodontiformes; family Chaetodontidae; genus Chelmon; species Chelmon rostratus. Next base: position 1,039,708 of record NC_055674.1, read on the forward strand.
AATGAGACTTCAGTTAGAAACGAGTTCGTCCAAACTGTGACTCTGCCGTCTGGTGCTAAAGGATGAATCCTGAGCTGTGATGGCAGAAAGGTGACAAGAAGCACCTGAAGTGTGTTTTTAAGATGTTGTGATGTGTCTTCATCAGCTAACATGAGCTCTTCCTCAGCGAGGTCACAGATACGAACAGTCTGACTCACCTACATTCATCTTAATCCTGAGAAACAACAGCGGGATTAATGAAAAAAACCCTGTGCAGCGTTCATCAATCAAAACATCCCCTCACATCTGTTCTGCTGAGAACGCCCCCACCTCCAGTCTGATCACCCCAAATCAACAGCTCCACCCATCCTCCACCTCATTACCACCATCTGAACCCCCACAAATCCAATCACATGCAGCCCTGCTTCCTGCTGCTTCCTCTGAGCCACACAGCTGGAGGAATCCTCTCCTCCTTCCCTGCAGCTAAAGTACTAATACCAGCATGTAAAAACACTGCAGCTAAAGTACTAATACAAGCGTGTAAAAACACTGCAGCTAAAGTACTAATACCAGCATGTAAAAACACTGCAGCTAAAGTAAAAACACTGCAGTTAAAGTACTAATACCAGCATGTAAAAACACTGCAGCTAAAGTACTAATACCAGCATGTAAAAACACTGCAGTTAAAGTACTAATACCAGCATGTAAAAACACTGCAGTTAAAGTACTAATACCAGCATGTAAAAACACTGCAGTTAAAGTACCAATACCAGCGTGTAAAAACACTGCAGTTAAAGTACCAATACCAGCGTGTAAAAACACTGCAGTTAAAGTACCAATACCAGCGTGTAAAAACACTGCAGTTAAAGTACCAATACCAGCATGTAAAAACACTGCAGTTAAAGTACTAATACCAGCGTGTAAAAACACTGCAGTTAAAGTACCAATACCAGCGTGTAAAAACACTGCAGTTAAAGTACTAATACCAGCGTGTAAAAACACTGCAGCTAAAGTACTAATACCAGCGTGTAAAAACACTGCAGTTAAAGTACTAATACCAGCGTGTAAAAACACTGCAGCTAAAGTACTAATACCAGCATGTAAAAACACTGCAGTTAAAGTACTAATACCAGCATGTAAAAACACTGCAGTTAAAGTACCAATACCAGCGTGTAAAAACACTGCAGCTAAAGTACTAATACCAGCATGTAAAAACACTGCAGCTAAAGTACTAATACCAGCATGTAAAAACACTGCAGTTAAAGTACTAATACCAGCGTGTAAAAACCCTGCAGTTAAAGTACTAATACCAGCGTGTAGAAACACTGAAAAACACTGCAGTAAAAGTACTAATACAAGCGTGTAAAAACACTGCAGCTAAAGTACTAATAACAGCGTGTAAAAACACTGCAGTTAAAGTACCAATACCAGCGTGTAAAAACACTGCAGTTAAAGTACCAATACCAGTGTGTAAAAACACTGCAGTTAAAGTCCTAATACCAGCGTGTAAAAACACTGCAGCTAAAGTACTAATACCAGCGTGTAAAAACACTGCAGTTAAAGTACTAATACCAGCGTGTAAAAACACTGCAGTTAAAGTACTAATACCAGCGTGTAAAAACCCTGCAGTTAAAGTACTAATACCAGCGTGTAGAAACACTGAAAAACACTGCAGTTAAAGTACTAATACCAGTGTGTAAAAACACTGCAGTTAAAGTACCAATACCAGCGTGTAAAAACACTGCAGTTAAAGTACTAATACCAGCGTGTAAAAACACTGCAGTTAAAGTACTAATACCAGCGTGTAAAAACACTGCAGTTAAAGTACTAATACCAGCATGTAAAAACACTGCAGTTAAAGTACTAATACCAGCGTGTAAAAACCCTGCAGTTAAAGTACTAATACCAGCGTGTAAAAACACTGCAGTTGAAGTACTAATACAAGCGTGTAAAAACACTGCAGCTAAAGTACTAATACCAGTGTGTAAAAACACTTAAAGTACTAATACCAGCGTGTAAAAACACTGCAGTTAAAGTACCAATACCAGCGTGTAAAAACACTGCAGTTAAAGTACCAATACCAGCGTGTAAAAACACTGCAGTTAAAGTACCAATACCAGTGTGTAAAAACACTGCAGTTAAAGTACTAATACCAGCGTGTAAAAACCCTGCAGTTAAAGTACTAATACCAGCGTGTAGAAACACTGAAAAACACTGCAGTTAAAGTACTAATACAAGCGTGTAAAAACACTGCAGCTAAAGTACTAATACCAGTGTGTAAAAACACTTAAAGTACTAATACCAGCGTGTAAAAACACTGCAGTTAAAGTACCAATACCAGCGTGTAAAAACACTGCAGTTAAAGTACCAATACCAGTGTGTAAAAACACTGCAGTTAAAGTACTAATACCAGCGTGTAACAACACTGCAGTTAAAGTACTAATACCAGCGTGTAGAAACACTGAAAAACACTGCAGTTAAAGTACTAATACCAGCGTGTAAAAACACTGCAGTTAAAGTACCAATACCAGCGTGTAAAAACACTGCAGTTAAAGTACTAATACCAGCGTGTAAAAACACTGCAGTTAAAGTACCAATACCAGCGTGTAAAAACACTGCAGTTAAAGGACTAATACCAGCGTGTAAAAACCCTGCAGTTAAAGTACTAATACCAGCGTGTAAAAACCCTGCAGTTAAAGTACTAATACCAGCGTGTAAAAACACTGCAGTTAAAGTACTAATACCAGTGTGCAAAAACACTGCAGTTAAAGTACTAATACCAGTGTGTAAAAACACTGCAGTTAAAGTACTAAT
>NC_055674.1:1047500-1182500 GCF_017976325.1 Chelmon rostratus
TTTGTCTGACAGCTTTAGTTACTGGTCAGTTCCTGTGCAGTGAAAAGCTCGTATCTCCAGATGTGTCGATGCAGATTGTTTGTGATGAACTGAAGGACATCACAGAGCGGGAGGCGGACACACGAGGACGAGGACGAGGACCCAAGCGGAGACGTCAGGTGATTCAGGTGTTTGAGGTGTTTGAGGTGTTTGAGGTGTTTCAGGTGTTTCGGGTGCTTCGGGTGTTTCGGGTGTTTCGGGTGTTTCGGGTGTTTCAGGTGTTTCAGGTGATTCGGGTGTTTCGGGTGTTTCGGGTGTTTCGGGTGTTTCGGGTGTTTCGGGTGTTTCGGGTGCTTCGGGTGTTTCAGGTGATTCAGGTGTTTCAGGTGTTTCAGGTGTTTCAGGTGATTCAGGTGTTTCAGGTGTTTCAGGTGTTTCAGGTGATTCAGGTGTTTCAGGTGTTTCAGGTGTGTTCAACATGTTGTTTTCCAGATGTTCCCTTTGTGTTTTAGCTGTTCTGAACTTTGCAGGAGAAAAAAAAAACGATTCAAATCTTCTAAAGTTAGATTTGACTTTTTGGACGAACCATCCAGCCCAAACCGAAGCTACGACGTGGTCCACCTGTCCAGAGATCCAAAAGACACACAGAACCACGTTAGAACCTGAGAACCTGAAACTGGAGCGTGAGACGACTCGTCTTGTTGCTTTAATAACTGCAACAGAGATCTTGAGCTCGAGACGTCCTGAACAAAGTTTCATGAACAAACACTCACTCAGATTGTTCCTGTGAGACTGAAGACATCAGGAACTGGATTCAGTCCTTCTGAAGGTAAAACCACGTTCTGACCATCAGCGCTGACTGTTGTTGTGATAATCAGCTGTTTCCAGCCTCCACCCAGCAGAGCGTGGAGCTACATGGAGGACTTCCAGTGACCCGTCACAGAGCGGATGCTGAGCGGCTCCCTCCCCGTCTCACTTCAGTGCAAACGAGTTATGACTTTACCCCCCCGAGGTCCGAACATGAGAGCGAGACTGCAGAGGAAGCACCACCGCAGGACGGGGGGGGGGGGGGTCGCAGCTCGCAGCTCCATCACCACGGAGAACATTTGACAGTAAAAAGACTGGAGAGAGTTTAAAAACACCGCCTGCATCCGTCACAAACGCCCCCACATAAACTCCTTATTATTACCATCAAACAGCTGATTCAGTCCGCTGATCTTCATCCAGGTTAAAACATCACGTCATCGCTTTCTGAAATCTGTGATAACACAGCTGGAGTCACTGTAAGAGGCGACACGCTTCGCTCGCATGTTCGTACGCTTCAAACCCTCTGAACTGCTTTCATCTTCATTCATTTCACACTGAAAGTGTTTCACTCCTTCATGTTTCAAATGTTTCAGCTATGACGTCAGCAGCGTTGAAACGTAGTACTGACGCCCGTCAGCTGATCAGCTGATCATAAACACAGTGAAACACAACTGTTGGCGGTGAAATCGAAGCCGTGGAAACACACGGACGCTCGAACCACTCAACGTGACGTTAACGTTGATCTGATGACGTTTCCTCTGATGGAGCTTCAGCGTCTCTTCACTGTCTCCTCTAAACTCAGGAATTCTGACGTTCCTCCTCACGTGTGATGGACGGACAAAAGGCCACAGCTCCCAGCGTCAATTCACAGGGCGCCATTCCAGCTCCGGTCTCCATAGAAACACCGCCAAACACTGAGCCAACGGGCCGCCGGCACGGACTCAAACAACAATTTGTCTCACAGGGACGCCCAAAAGAAACCTCTTTAACACCCAGTGTGTGTTTGTTTCTCCCTCTCTCTCTCTCTCTCTCTCACACACACACACACACACACACACACGCACGTCAATAAACACTGATGAATGGCCGACCTGCACAAACACTCACACACTGAGGTCACAGCGACTTCCCCGTCCTCACGTCTGTCTCCCTGTCCACTAACTCGTCAGGACACTTCCTGTCTCTTCACAGAAAACAAACTTTCCCTCCAATCACAGCATGAGTAATAACAGAGCGCAGGTGAGTACACCTGGAGGGCAGGAGCTGCAGACTCCCACACATGATCAGCGAGGGTGTAATAAACCTGCCGCAGACGATCGCTGATGACAAGGAAAGCATGTCAGCTATTGTTGAGACGGCGTTGTGGTGAGGTGAGCTGGATGCCTTCCTGCTTCATCAAACATGGCCTCCGGCAGCGCTCCTCCACTCTGACTGTTCCTGTTTCTCTCCTTCACTGACTCAGAGCGTCGCTCTCAACAAGAGACGCCGCGTCCTCCGGAGTTTAGCCATCAGACAAATAACTGAAGCTGGAATCAGACAGACGAAGCTGCAGGAACGTCCGGACGTTTCAAACACAGCGATCTGATGTTCATGGCGTTTAAACACCAGATGACCTTCAGTCACATCAGGTCACGACAACGAGAAATAATTCAACACATCAACCTGCTAACAAGCACGAGCCAAAACTGCTTTATGTTTGAAAATGTTCTGCATCCGTGTCAATACCAAACCAATACTTCAGTGTCAAAACCAAATATATAAATAAACTCATTCCCATCAGCCTCACCTGAACTTTGTGTGCCACTTAGCTAATGTGAGAATGCTAACATGCTAAGCTAAGATGGTGACAATAGTTCCAGATACCATGCTACTAGCTGTGTGATAGCTGCACATGCTGCCTTTGAAGGAAGCTGTGATCCATGATGTTTGTCTGAGACGTTTCTGTTCAGGTTTAGTTACTTCTGTTACTGTTTTAATGTTGTTGTTGTAAAATAATTCATGTGATCAGCGACTCAAACGTCTCAAACGTCTCAAACGTCTCAAACGATGAGTCCGTTCGTTCATTAACTGATCGTTCTTAGCTGATGGTGTGTCGGCGGACTGGAAACGACGAGCTTTAATGCTAACAGACGTGACGACGGGCTAAAAGCCGAGTCACAGGAACTCACAGCCGTGAGAACAGAGTCTGCGATAGAACAAGATCTGACACGACAGATGAAGACGTGCCACTCGAGCACTGGAGGATTGTGGGAAGTTGTGCGTTCGGGATGTTGTGTTTAGATGCAGCGGTGTGATTACTGCAGCGGAGGCAGAGCTTCGGCTGAGCTGCATCGCCGCCAGCAGCCCCGATGAATAATGAAAAACCTTTTCCTGCCTGAGATCCACGTCCCTGTGGAGGCTATTAGACCAACACACACACACATACACACACACACACACACACACAGACACACACAGACACACACACACACACAGACACACACAGACACACACAGACACACACAAACACACACACAAACACACACAAACACACAGACACACACACACACAGACACACAGACACACACACACACACACACAGACACACACAGACACACACAGAGACACACACACACAGACACACACACACACACACACACACACTCTGAGGGGAAGCTCCAGTTTTAGCTCAGACATGCTAACGTTTAAACGAATCTCCGTCCTGAAAACATTTCAGCGTTGAATCGTCGTCGTCAGCGAGTTGAAACATGAAACCAAAGTGAAAGCTGAACCACTCGTCAGGTCGCCACGGCAACGTCGTCTCAACATGCACGTTTCATCTTTTCTAAATAATCGAATGTTTATGTCCCGATGTTTTGTTGATACCTGGCTGATGACATCAGAGCTGAGCACCTGCTCAGGTGAACTGTTCCCCTAAAATCAATCACTAATAATATAAAATGTTCCTGTCCATGAATGAAGGGAGCAGAGCTTCTCACAGGAAGTGCAGCACGTCAGTGCCGCCTCCTTCATTCCTGCAGTTTAACTTTTTAACTGTTAGGATTGTCTATTGTCCCCCTTTGGATGGAGAACTGGCTCCAGCACCCCGACCCGGACCAAACACTGACATCATCACATGGGCTGTGTGAACCTTCTCGTCCTGGCTCATTGTTCAGACGCCTCGGCCGTCAGCGCTGCATTAAGTCATCCAGGCTCTTTGTAAACACTCCTATCTAATCGGTCGCGGTCCAGCCCTCCGCTCCCTGACCTTTGACCTCGCCGGGGTCCCCTCTGCCCTCTGAGGGGCCGACAAAGGGGTCCAACACTCGACGAGGTCTCCGGACCGACGAGCCGGTCCCCCGCGTGTCCTGCTCTTGTGTTTTACGGCCCTCTCGGCTCTGAGCTTTTGTTAGCGGCAGTGTTGACTCTGAGCTGAAAAGGCTTCGAGTTGTTTCAGCAGCAGATCATTAAATCACGGCCCGATGAGCTCTGACAGCCGACAAACTGTCGCTGGCTTCTCCTCTCCACACTCTGCTGCCATGAGCGTGACGATGACTGCAGAGAATCAGAGTCCACTGAACGTCCACTAAACAAGAATACACTGATGACAAACAGGCACAGAACATAAACAGCTCTGTGAGCTCTGTGAAGCTGGAGCTACATGCTAACATCATGATGCTAACATGCTGACGTGCAGCAGGTTTCTACCTCGTTCATCATCTTAGCTTAGCATGTTTAGCTCGGATGCTGGAAGTCGGAGGTGGGAATGACGTCACACCAGAGTTAAAGTCAGAAAACCAAGATGGACGCCTTCGGAAACATGAACTGGTGTTTAGCTCACAGCTCACCGTGGCAACATGTCCACTGCTGTGTGCACGACTGATTTAATGAGACACAAATACGACAGAAGTGGATCATCAGAGTTAGTACAGTTCATCCTGAGGGGAACAGGAGCGTCTGACCCACATTTCATCACCATCGTGCAACCGTCGTTGAGACGTTTCAGTCTGGAACAAAGTGGAGGACACTTTAAAAGCTGCAGCTGAGACCGTCCTCGAAGACGAGACACCTCTGAGTAACGAGGCAGAAACAGCAGCGAGGCGTTACAGAGGATAATAAAAACCCAGAACAAAGAGAAATATTGATGAGGAGAAACTCGACTTCCTTCCAGGCTAACGAGCTTCAGGGCGGCGTAACTGAGGCTGAGCTGCTGGATCAGACAGCAGGCAGATCGTAAACCAATCAAATTCAAGCTTTCACTCAGATCCCAAATCAGTTCATAATACCCCCAAATGATCTGTTCCACGAGCTACAAACAAGGCCCTGCAGTCACACCGTACAGAGAGATTAAAGGAGGCCTGAGCAAGAACCAAATGTTCCTCATGTGACGGAGACTGGGTGTGATCAGCGAGGACGGCAGCTGGGAGGAAGTCTGCCGCTGACGCGTTCACGGTCGTCTGACTGGAAGACATCGGCTTCATGATGGAGGACTGCATATCGCTCACGTCTCCTCTGCACTGCTGCAGCGAGTTTGGCAAGATATGAAAGAGGAGAGTGAAAAAATAATGATCTGCCATCCTCAGACACACACAGCTGTGAACTACACATCCTCCCACTGCATGCTGGGAAACGAGAGCAGTAAACTGGAGGACGGCTCTGAGTCAGAGACAGAACAACTGCTAATGAAGACGGACGTGTCTCTACAGACTCTGCTGGAATGTGATCACATGTTTGAAAAGCCCTGTCGGAGGTGGTTTCAGTGTTTTCTGATGTGAAATCAGATGAAGAGGCGGGACGACGAGGCCGTCACAGAACCCGCTGACTCAGCTGAACTGAGGCGAGCGGGCAGCGGGTCTGAGATCAGCCGTCACTGCAGAGTGGAAACAGTTTTATAGATGCAGAGGGAGCAGACTAAAGACTGGACACAGAGCAGAAAATGTCTTTTTATAGCGTTGACTTCATCACTTACCCATCTGAGTCCTGGTAGTTCACGTTCAGTCTCTTGGTGGAGCCGAGCAACTCTGAGAAGACACAACAACACAGAACATTAAGATCTGATCATCATACAGCGGGACAGTCTGGACCTGCTGAGGGTCCAGCAGGTCTTACTGATTCACTTTACACCTCCTGCAGTCAGTATAACAATGATCTGAGAAATGATGGCGCCTCCATCAGAGAGGCGGAGGCCGACCAGCCTGGTCGTCCTGCTGCTTCTCAGGAACGTGGAAGGTCTGTGGTGGCTTCAGGGCGTTTGTGTTTCCTGGTTTAACTGGCAGACGCTCTGCGGGAGCAGTCTCTCCCTGCCACACCACAGGAGGAAATCCAGTCCGCCTCTGGGAGGAGACACCTGGATGTTTCCTGCAGAGACAGCTGATCGTAAATCCTCCTCCGTGTCTCTGCTGGACCTCCTGAGGAAGCCTCATTAGCCTCTGACCTGGCTCTGACTTCCTCGGCCGGGTCAGAGGGCGGACGCCGCTCAGATCCTGAAGAATAAAACCCACAACTCTTTGATCTGCTGCCAGACAAAGACTCCCTGCTGGTCCTCCTCTCCACCGGGGCTCCACCGCAGACCCCGTCCGGCGAGACCACGTCGGCAGCTCCACCTTTTCCCCGCGGCCTCATTCCGACTCCCACTCGTTGGCACATTGTGGCATGAGGGTTCTTGGACTGTGCGCCTCGCTGACAGTCGGTGCTCTGTTTGGTACCGTGGTGGTCTGGCCCCAGTCTGATCAGCGTGTCATCATAAAGCCGCGGTCACCGACGGCTCTCAGAGCCAGAAAGAACAGGCCGCGGCACGAATCATCACACAATCACAGATTTGTGCGCTATCACGCATACAACCACGTTCCTGAACAGACACCAGAGTCCTGGTCTCTAACAGAGTCTGCTCCATCCACACATACAAACAGCAGCAGGTTAAAGAGCACAGCTGGGTTCAGTCCAGATCACGGAAGTGACTCTGTTGCCTCATCTGTGACACAAAAAGAACATAAAGCTGCTGCGATGCCTTCAATGACAGTTGTTCATCGGTGTTCTGGGTGTTCAGATTATCCAGTAAAAGTCTTTAAATGCAGCACGAGAGAAGCCCGACTTATATACCAAATGTGATATTTCCTCTGTGGACAGAAATCAGCTGATTCAAACATACTGAAACAGGAAGGTCTGAGGTCAGTCCTGAGGTCACAACCCTTCAACACTCCAACGCCTCTTGTCAAAAATGTTCGTCCGTGTTTACGTTAAAGAAACGATAAAGCTTTGATTCAGAATCAGATTTTGTTTTTCAGTTCATGGAAACGAGCTTTTTGTAATTTGCAAAAAACAGTTTAAAGACAGAAACACCTGAATACGTTCTGATGCAGCAAGCATTTAAATCACATGACTGATCAGCTGTTTCCGCTCCAAGAGAAGAAGAAGAAGAAGAAGAAGAAGAAGAAGAAGCAGAAGAAGAAGAAGGAGGAGAAGAAGAAGAAGGAGACGAAAAAGTAGAAGGAGAAGAAGAAGAAGAAGGAGAAGAAGGAGGAGAAGAAGAAGGAGAAGAAGGAGAAGGAGAAGAAGAAGTAGAAGGAGAAGAAGAAGAAGAAGGAGAAGACGGAGGAGAAGAAGAAGAAGGAGGAGAAGAAGAAGAAGGAGAAGAAGAAGTAGAAGGAGAAGAAGAAGAAGGAGGAGAAGAAGGAGGAGAAGAAGAAGAAGGAGAAGAAGGAGAAGGAGAAGAAGAAGTAGAAGGAGAAGAAGGAGGAGAAGAAGAAGGAGGAGAAGAAGGAGAAGAAGGAGAAGAAGAAGAAGCAGAAAAAGGAGAAGAAGAAGAAGAAGAAGAAGAAGCAGAAGAAGCAGAAGAAGAAGGAGAAGAAGAAGGAGAAGGAGAAGGAGAAGGAGAAGAAGAAGAAGAAGAAGGAGAAGAAGAAAAAGAAAAAGAAGAAGCAGAAGAAGAAGAAGAAGGAGAAGAAGCAGAAAAAGGAGAAGAAGAAGAAGGAGGAGGAGGAGGAGGAGAAGAAAGAGAAGAAAAAGTAGAAGGAGAAGAAGAAGAAGAAGGGGAAGAAGGAGGAGAAGGAGAAGAAGGAGAAGAAGGAGAAGAAGAAGAAGAAGAAGAAGGAGAAGAAGGAGACGAAAAAGTAGAAGGAGAAGAAGAAGAAGAAGGAGAAGAAGGAGGAGAAGAAGAAGGAGAAGGAGAAGAAGAAGTAGAAGGAGAAGAAGAAGAAGAAGGAGAAGACGGAGGAGAAGAAGAAGAAGGAGGAGAAGACGGAGGAGAAGAAGAAGAAGGAGGAGAAGAAGAAGAAGGAGAAGAAGGAGAAGGAGAAGAAGAAGTAGAAGGAGAAGAAGAAGAAGAAGGAGAAGACGGAGGAGAAGAAGAAGAAGGAGGAGAAGAAGAAGAAGGAGAAGAAGAAGTAGAAGGAGAAGAAGAAGAAGGAGGAGAAGAAGAAGAAGGAGAAGAAGGAGAAGGAGAAGAAGAAGAAGAAGAAGAAGGAGGAGAAGAAGAAGGAGAAGAAGGAGAAGAAGAAGAAGCAGAAAAAGAAGAAGAAGAAGAAGAAGCAGAAGAAGCAGAAAAAGAAGAAGAAGGAGAAAAAGGAGAAGAAGAAGAAGAAGGAGAAGAAGAAGAAGAAGAAGAAGGAGAAGAAGAAAAAGAAAAAGAAAAAGAAGAAGCAGAAGAAGAAGAAGAAGAAGAAGAAGAAGAAGTGTCTGTATCTTCCCTTCCTCTCACCATTCTTCGTTTTCAGATGGTCAAGCTGACTGGTTTTACTGGCAGGTTGTGAGTAGCTGGGTTTGTTTGCGACCTCTACTTCTTCTACTGTTTCACACAAACATGCGTAACGGTGGCTATACTGCCACCTTCTGACCAAACGACAGTTTGCGTAGCCTCGTTTATTCTAAAAACCAGCTGATGGAAACGTGACTAATTCACATTTTTCGACGATTCGATCTGATCCTCTTCTGAAAACACATCACTGGTCTCATGATCATCTCACCGCATCATCAGTCTGATGCCATAAAACTTCAACATGGTTTTAAAATCAGCTGCGTGACCTGATTGACGGCGTGACGCTGCTGCAGTCGCTGCTGACGGGGGGTTAGAGGTCAGGCTGCAGGGGCTGATGGGAAAGAGATCCCAGACACTGGATCCACCCACAGTAAAACAGTCCTCCAGTCGGTCTTTAAACACTAACCTCCACCAACACCACCCCTCGCCCCCAACAACAGAGCTTTGAAGTGTTTCAGACGGAGGAAACGCAGCAGGCGCTCGCTCTGGGGATCGCAGCGCCGCTTTGATAATGACCTGGATTTCATAATTACATGAATTAATCAGCACAGACACACAGTGAACACACAGGGAGGAAGACCGGCTGAGAGAGCAACAGAGAGCCTGCTGGAAACTGAAGCTGACTTCACTTCCTGTCTCCTCACCTGGGCCTCACCTGAGCCTCACCTGGGCCTCACCTGAGCCTCACCTGAGCCTCACCTGAGCCTCACCTGGGCCTCACCTGAGCCTCACCTGAGCCTCACCTGAGCCTCACCTGGGCACAGTTTTTTTTTTCATGTTTCAGCTTCCGGTGAGAGTTCGCAGTTTTTTAATCTTAAATCAACTTAAATCAAATAATGTGACAGACACCTTCTGAATCCAAGCTTCTTCCACTGAACTAGGACCAGCTTCACATCGTGAACACGCACAGTCTCTCCACTGTTCAGCCAATCACTGCTCAGAAAAAACTGCGAGGAAACATCAAAACATCCGACGAGGAGAAGGCCTGAAACTGCAGCTGCTGAGACGTTCGCGGACTGAGCATCAGAAACCATGTGACCTCTGACCTCCAGCGGCACACAGTCACCGCATCCAGCAGCCGTCCTGTGGCCAGCATCATCATCCTCATCCTCACCCTCATCTGCTGCACATTTGTTCAAAGCTATTTTTAATGCTGTTTATGGAGCGAGGCCCCGCAGCAGAGCTGGACTCCGTTTCAGCTGCAGCGTTTGCAGGGACTTGGTCTCTTTTTATAATTTCAGCTGAAAGTTAACGTCCCGTGGATCTGCTGCCACAAGAATGCAGGAGGAGGAGGAGGAGGAGGAGGAGGTTTTGCAGGAGTCTGCAGATTTGAGAGGTCTTGTCGGGATCAGGCTCGTGGACCAGAGTCTCAGGCTGAAAGAGAATCTGTTGTAAAAACCTTCTAAAATTAGACGTCCGCTGCGTATCGAGTGTATGATTACGCGTCTGCAGGCGACGCCTCACACTTCTCTTTGTTTCTCTTCTCTTTTGCTTCATTGTGGACGAAGTAATAAACAAACGTCGGGTCGATACGGCAGCTCGTCTCCTCTCATTGTGGTGCAGCGTGGAGCTCGAACAGCAGCTCTGCGCTAAATATACGTCTTCTTTCATGAAAGCTGGACGTCCTCCAAACAGGCTGCAGTCAGAAACTGTCCCCCGAAACGCAGCAGAGGTCCAGCTCCGTCCAGTCCGGACTCAACCCCCCGGCCTAAATACAAACTCAACCGTTAAAGGATAACTTTCGTTTTTTACAACCTGGACTTTATTTCTAGCATTAAATACGCCCATTTACTCCCTCAGACAACTTTGGTGGCATTTGGAGTCGTTTTGAAGAAATTAGCCCCAGAGGAGCGGCGCGTATATCCGTATAATGCGAGTACTCGGGGCATCCATGCGCAGCCTCTATATAACACATAATCTGTGGCGAAACTCGTTCATATTCCAATATTTAGTTATGATATGCTGGTGCTATTCCCCTCTGAGCCCGTGGTGGCATGTTATCAACATCCGGCGTCTCTAGACAACTACCTCTGGGGGAGTAAATGGTCATATTTAATGCTACAAATAAAGTCCAGGATGTAAAAAACTAAAGTTATCCTTTAACAGCAGCCGAGAAAAACTCAGCAGGTCTTCACCTGGTTCAATCCGGTTATCATCGCCGCCAACACTGCAACACAGAGTCCACGTGGAGCTGCAGAGGACCCTGACAACACACGGACAGAAGTATGTGGACACCCACACGTCACTGTTGTGTTCAGGTTCAGCAGCTCAGGATCGTTCTGACAGAACGTGTTTCAGATGCAGATCTGACCCACTGACCCGCTAACGAACATGGTGTCAGTCACATGTGAGCTGTATGTTCGGCCGTCCACGTACTTTTGGACATGAAGAAACAACACCGAGACCCTCAGTGTTAAACCTCAACGAGACACAGAAACCAAGAAACAAGCGACTGACAGAAAATCAGTCTGCAGCTTTTGTGATCATCGACTCATCGACTCGTGGTTCCAGTTCGGTTCTGCCTGTTTCATAAACTGATGTGCAGGTGTGTCGTCCTCTTCAGACCTGTATCTGTGTCAGGTTTAATCTGGTCTCCAGACCCCCCCCAGCTCAGTGTGTGATAGTGGCTTTGTTTGATGCAGCAGGTCTGTTTGAAGGTTCGGCCTCAGAGGAGAACCGATCAGCGGCGCCCCCTCCTCCCCGCTGGCCTTCAGAGAGCCTGGCACAGGAACACAGGAAGCTGTGGACGTGTTCGTCCAAAGCGGGAGTGGGACACGTCTGTCTCTTATCTGCTGCCTGAAGGAGGACGTGACGGCAGCGCTGTGGGGAGACGTGAGGACGTCTGGACCACTATCACACAGACGGGTTTTATCAGTTTACTCAGGACAAATGTGGATGTTAGATAAACGTCTCCTGTCCGTCTGATTCGTTGTCTTCACTCAGGACTGTGTGGTAACACTGGACATGAAGGACTCACAGGGTTCAGGTCCAGCTGCAGAGACCCAGAGCTGAAAACAAACAGAACCCGTCTCTGACTGTCAGCAACCAATCGCTGTCAGACTTCAGTCCTTCGGTCATCAGAGGAGACACAAAGAGACGACACTCCAGAGAGAAGACTGAGACACATCAGAGACGGAGCTGATCTGTGTCCACATCTGAGGACCCTTCAGAGACAAAGACTGCGTCTGGGTGTGGACCCCGGGCGAGAACTTTAGGCTGCAGGCGGGAACCTCACGATTAGATCAGGAATCTACGCAGGAGACGTAGCATGAGCAACATGTTAGCATGTTAGCAGCTCCAGTCCTACACGATGTGTTCAGGTGCAGTACTGAGTGTAGGTCATCCACCTCACTGTCGTTCTGTATGTAAAACAGAAGAAATCAGACTTAAACAGTGAAATAGGCTTCAGTTTGTTTGAGCTCGTGTAGTTTGAGTCAAACATCGTCACTCCGGCTGTGCAGGAAGTCAGATTTACTCCAACAGAAGCGTTTTAGACGACGACGTCATCGGTTAAAGCCAAAGCGGCGGCTGGTCTACGTCTCCACACTCTGCGCCATCATCCAGCTCTCCAGGCTGAGCTCCACCTTTTTACTCCATCAACACAAGTTTAGGAACGACGGATAAGAACCAGCTGTCTGGACTCTGTGGATTCACCGTTTGGTGACGTGATGTCTTCAAAAACGTCTTTTTGTCTGAACAAAAGTCTAAAACCCGAAGACATTCAGCTCACTATCAAACAAACAGGAAGAAGCATCACAGCTGCTGTTTGAGACGTTTGGCTTGTTTCCACTATTTTCTTTATATTAACTGATCGTTTCTGACTACTTTCATGTATAAAAGTCGGTCTTCCTCTCTGAGACGATCACTCAGCGAGTCTGTGGTCTCCCTCGGGGGGGCCGGGGGCTCTCGGGGGTCTGAGCTGGCACAGCGCTTCGGCCTCCCGGTCTGTGAACAATAGTGCTGGGACAGGAAGAGGAGAAGGGGCCCCGAGTCCTGGCTTTGTTCCTGAGAGCTGCTCCACACCTCAAGAGCCTCCGTCAACACAACACACCCCCCTCCTCTTCCTCTGACACGAGTCATGGCCAGGTTACACACACACACACACACACACAGAGAGACCGACACACACTCGTGTCAGAGAGAGGAAGAGGTATGAAGTCTCCCTCACCTGACACGTTTACCATTTATCACATTTCACATGTCATGATTTCAGCTTCGATAATACAAGACACACAAGACAGTGAACGCATCATTCATCATGTTTTAGACCCAGCACGGCACCACAATCCCACACAGGTTAGACGGCATCCATTCACCTCCATTCATCTGTGGTAAATCAGCAGACTCTTAAACCTGCTGGGAGGCCATGCAGCTGTTTCTCCAGCTGTGTGCAGACCTCATGTTCACTGCGATGGATTCAACAAGTCCAGCAGGTTTCAAAGCCTGCAAACTGATTTTCACATCAAACAGAAATGAGTGGAAGTCAAGGAAACAGAGGGAAAACCACTTCCACAAGCTAAAAATGTGTCGCCTGCACTCAGAAGCTAAATGCAGAACAAATGATAGTTGGAGAGCTAAAAGCGGCTAAAGACGACGTCCCGCTGGCTGAAACCGCCCGTTTCAAACTGACTTATGACTTCATGACCTTAAATTAAAAAGGACGTCTGAAGTTTTATTTCTCAGACTGAGCAGCGCGCCGATCGGACGGCGGCCGTGTGTGATGTGTTGCTGTCTGGGTGGAGCGTGATGTGTGTGTTCCTGTTTCTGTTTCAACCTAAAACACAAAAGGTTGAGCACTGCACACACATTGTTCCTCGGCTCCACACCCGTTCCTCCACTCATAATGGACTTTTCCTCACCCTCCCCTGCACCTCCTCCTCCCCCAGGCCCGCAGCATGTGACCGGGCATGCCTGCGCGGAGGGCGGCCTGCAGCGGCAGAGCCGGCCTCCGCTTTCAGAAACACAGATAAGGTGACGGCAGCCGCGAAGTCACAGCATGAGAATAATCCTTTCAGTCTGGAATGAGTGGATGTAAATGAGCAGTAAGCAGACCCATTGACTTTAAACAGACTTCCTGAGGCAGGCCTGAACCTCTGGCTCTGACACCGCTGCACTTCTCTTCAATTCTTAATTTTATTAGATAGATAGATAGATAGATACTTTATTTATCTCCAAGGAGAAATTTGCAAAATTGAGAGAATAATTGATTCTCTGAATCTGTTTTTATCTGTATTTCATTGACTTTACTTTTATTTTTGGGTTTTATTCTCCATCTTATTTTACATTAATTTTTTTATGTCCATCAGCAGTCGACAACTCGATTAACCTGATGATTATTTTCTCAATCAATCCATTGATTCATTAATTGTTCTGTTATAAAGTCTAAAGTGATGCCTTCAGGTACTTTCTTTTGTCCGACAGATTCACTCTGATGTAAAAACATTTGGAAGCTCGACCCAGTGAATGAAACAATCGATTGATTGATTGATTGTGGATAACACCTGTAATCAGGCAAACTGCATCATAAAACAATAGAAAATAAAAATGCACAAGGCTAAAATTTCATTAATAAAATGAGTGAAAAGCTGACGACATGTGAAGTTTCCTGTTCTGTCTTGTGTCTTCTGTTCTGTCCTGCTCCTTCGAGTGCGATTCTGTCTGAAGTCGTCTTAAAGCCTCGCTGGGAAAAGAGCAGCGAGAGTCTGCCGGCAGCGCCGCGACACCCACGAGGCCGCGCTCGCCTTTCTGTCTTTGTCGTCCGCCGAAGACTTCAGGAAACTCTGCTCGCCGGATTTCACCGGAGTCAAATTCCAGCCTCAGAAAGGGGGATCGAAGGTAGCGCTCTGGGGTCCACATACCAACACCATGACATCATCCTCTATTCTTCCCTCTGCACTGAAACGCTCCGGGCTGCTCGGACAATGGCTGGCACTCAGACAGCTCGCAGGGTTTTAGGGGGAAAATAGCTGAAAGTTTCAGCTGCGAGTCAGACGTCACGCCGAGCGTCAGACTTACAGGTTCTGTCGGTCTGAAGGTGCTGGACTACGCAGACCTGGACTGTCGCACACTGACACATGAACAAGTTTTCTGAGTGGAATAAAACCATTTTTAGCTTCTCACCACAGCTCCGACCTCAATGAGCGCTCTCTGAATTCCACTCGCGCTCGGCGGTGGGAAACGTTCTTCATACGCAGTCGAGTCAAAACTTATAAATCAGACACGAGACGTCGCCCGAACAGCAGAACCAGAAGAACACAGAGGATTGTGGGTATTCCACCGCTGAAGCTTTTCTAAACGCATCCAGTGAGTCAGTAAGATTAATAAGATGATGCAGCTCTTAATCACGATCTGTAAACCTGTTTCCTGATCCTGACCCTGATCCTGATCCTGGTCCTGATCCTGATCCTGATCCTGGTTCTGATCCTGATCCTGGTCCTGATCCTGGTCCTGATCTGTGTGAATTCAAAGCAGCTGGAAAAAACCAACAACAACAAACACAGAAGCGTCTTTTCTTCCTGGCGATGCTGCTGAATGTGTGTTAGCGTGTTTCACAGATCCCCCTCGTCCCAGCCGTCACCTGGTTCTGCCGCAGCAGACCTGGACCCTGAACTGAACTCCGGTCCTGATTTAAAGGACTCACAAAACGAGCAGTCCTAAAATCTGAGCTACAAATATGAGAGCTGAAACAGAACCAGGTTTAACTTAAACATGTTCCACATCACGCACGGATCAGCGTGTTGATCTGAGCGTCATCACAGGTGCTCACAGTCTCTCACCTGACGATGCGTTCAGGGTCATTTCAGATAAACGTCACATGTCGTAACCTCACGGTTCACCGACGGCTCACATAAAAAGCAGAAACCAACCAACAGCAGCGCAGAGTGCAGAACCTCCGTTACATAACACAGCGAATAAAGAAAAACACCCGCAGCCATGACGGTGCTGCACACACCGCCTCCCACTACGCATCACACACCACCCACGCAGCCTCCACCCCCACAGGATCCGGCCTCAGACGGCACTCGCCGGCGTCTCGTTTTCATATCAAAGCCTCGATAAAACGAGAAGAGTTTCCTGCGCCGGCGCTCGCAGGCCCGTTATTTCAGACCAAATTACACTGCGGAGAGTGTTTATGTGAAGAAGACGAGGACTAACTATCAGCACGAGAGCGTCGGTTCAGCCGCAGTTCAGCAGACGTCCCAGAAACCGGACCAGAAAACCAAACCAGAAACTCTGCGACGGTTCATTTACTCGTCAAGCTTCTCTGCAGGAAGTCAGAGCGACCTGGAAAAACCTGCAGAGGGACGCAGCACGCGGAGCTTCAGTCCAACTGTCCCGGGTCAAAGTGTGTTCACTGCCTCAGACGGCAAAGCTTTAGTCCTAGTTTACTGTTCTCTGAGATAGGACAGGTTTTAGTCTGAGTTTAACTTTGTCAGAGGAAGGACTGGTTTTAGTCTGAGTTTAACTTTGTCAGAGGAAGGACTGGTTTTAGTCTGAGTTTAACTTTGTCAGAGGAAGGACTGGTTTTAGTCTGAGTTTAACTTTGTCAGAGGAAGGACTGGTTGTAGTCTGAGTGATTGTGAGGGGCTTGATGAACGCAGGCCCGGAGCTAAACTTAATAAAACCACAGTAAAGCCTTGTTGGTCTACTTCTCCTTCTCAGAGCCAGGTCGGGCCCCGGGACAGCCTGAGGTCCCGAGGGCCCCCTCGGTCCCAACACACACACAAGAGCTTTGTTGTCCCCTTTCAGAGGGGGCCGGCCTGAAAGCCCACAGGCTGTCTGTTAGTGGACCGATTAAACATTTAACACATCCTCAGCGGAGTTGACAGACAAACACCAGCAGCTCAGACTCAGACTTTCACCGACGCTCTGAAAGGTTTTAACACTTTGCCTCAAATCTGAGGAAACCCCCCCCCGTCACGGCCTCGGTTTGGACTTTGAGGAAGCAGATTCTCCTCTCGCAGTAAGAGGCGACTGAACAAACAGTCGTCTGTGTTTGCTTGACCTTCCTCGGGGCAGAGTTCACGCTGTGGAAAGGAAACGTCCAGATTCTGGGTTTTCTTCACAGTGACAGTGTGAATCCACCGGCGACCTGCACCAGAACGCAGCAGCAAGCGGTTTCAGCAGAGAGAAACACAAAACCTGATACAGACTCTGACATCATCAGCTGATGATGATGATGATGTTCATCATCTGTTGATGAAGAGCTGCAGCGATTAGTCGGTTCATTGATTGAACTGCTTCGGCTCGCGGTCGGAGCACAGACCAGAAGCTGAACTAACCAGCGCTGATGAAATGAAATGAAGGAAGACGGACGCAGTTCCAGAGGTCTCGGAGGTGAAGAGGACATCAGAGAGGACGGTGAGACGAGCTGCAGGGTGAAACAGCCCATAATAAAACAGACGTTCAGCCAGCAGCGCTAAAGGAAGGGTGGATTTAAACCAGACCATGAATAAAACATGAGAGGGAATCAGTCTGAGCGAGTGTGTGGAGAGACATCCAGAGTGGGTGTCAGCCTCCCCCGTCCTCCCCGTCCTCCCCGTCCTCCCCCGTCGCTGGAGAGTCTCCAACACGCCGTCGCTGTTTTGTTTCGCTCCTCAACGGCCGGCTTTTCATGGAGGGACGACAGGTTTACGAGGCTCCAATAATGGGACACTGATGAGCTTCGGCTCCAAACGTCCCTCCGCGGGGACAATAATAACGTCCCCTGTGGCACACTTTGTTAAAAAAGACGGATGGGGTGTTACAGGCCGGCGAGGCTTTTATTTGCTTTTGTTTGTGGTTTAAATGTCTAAAAACCTGCCACAACTTCGTCCGTTTAAAATGACTTTAAATGAGAAAATGAGCTCTTGAACATTCCAGATTAAAGCAGTAAAGAAGATTAAAGCTTCATGAGGCCACTGAAACAAATCAACTTTCATCTGGAGGTAATGTTTGGCTGTGAGGCTGCTGGATTAGCCTCAGTCTGAGCTTCACGCCGACTGCCGAGGACAATATTCTGACTGCGACACATTAAAAAAATCTGTCCTTCCTCAACGCAACGTGTGTCAGACAAGGTCAACATGCTATGGACATTTAAATGCATCACAACATCACGCCTCCGCCACGAGACCCAGCCGGGGGGCCCTGAGCTGCAGGGCTGCGTGTCAGGGGTCGATGGACAGACAGTGGACTAAAAAACAGAAACAGAAGAAACGCACATGTTGATGCTACATGTGTGAAAAGTAGTTAGCAAGCAAACATTAGCTCAAAGTTAGCCAGACACAGTGAGCAGAGCGCTGCGGCGAAATGACAGAAACGGCCCGAAGTGACGATAAAGTCGCTGATAAAAGGTTAAAACGAGTCGGACTAGCAGGCCTGATCGATAACAGCCGACGCCTTCGTTAGCGTGTCGCTCGTAGTATCGACCACAGCTGGAAGCTCTCCAGCAGACGCACAGTTAGCGACCAGCCGGTGTTTCCCTGAGGAGCTGGAGGAGACCAAACGCAGAGCTAAAACAGCTCACACCTGAGCTGCTCACAACCATCAGCGAGGTTCACACGCTTTAAACCGAGCTGCAGCGGTTTTTCATTGATTGATTGATTGATTGATTTGTGCTCAGCAAAATGAATTCATCACTGGAAGCTTTTCGTCCTGTATCACATGCTGCCCCCCCCGGACCGACCTGGAATAAACTCAGTGGAAGACTCAGCCGTGAGGTCCACTCAGTCCTGATTTAACACACAGCAGAGCTACGAGGACGACATGCCACAGCATCCGATAACAGGGCCGGACCCCCTCCCCTCCCAAATGCTATAATTCCTCTTAATCCTGGCTGGGCACCAGCTGGCCGCTCCTTGCGATTTGGGCGACAGCGGTCGGCTGGGGGGGGGGTGCTGCAGCAGATGTCAGGAGGACGGAGTTTGGGACGGGAGGCTGCTGATGGTTCCTGCAGCCGCGGCTGGAACAATGGGTGGTGATGGATCGGGCGCGTTGAGGTGGAGAACAATGGGTGGGGGTTATGTGACGGCCTGCGGGGAGTCCCTGAGGGGGCAGGACGGGCCCGTCGGCCGGCAGAGGAGACATGTACGCCCTGACAGACGGTTTAACGTCGGCGTCGATCGGTTGGATCAGCTCGGTTTCTGCCGGCGAGGACAGAAAAACGTGCTGATGATGGATCTTCAGATCTTTCAGCAGCGTCTCCATCCGACACATTTAATAACTCGAACATTTACAGAAAATCCACAGCAGCCTAATCCAGAGGATAGAAACTAAAAATAAAATCTTCCCTGTCTGCAACTTCCTGTCCATGTTGGGCCAACAGACCTCAGAGGTCAGAGGTCACCGATCAGGCTGGACGCCGGCCGGCTGCAGGGTCCTGTGACAGGCGAGAGGTTATCTGCCTGATAAAGGCCGACCTCCCGCTGGCCCCGGGGCCTCGGCGGGCCCCTTTTCTCTGTCGCTCACACCACAAACACCAGAGACATGATTGAAGCAGAGAGGACGAGCTCCAGGAGACGGGGGGTCGCTCTCAGATGATGTCATCAGGGTGGACGTTTGTTTTAGTGACCTCGATGAAACTTCTGTTTGTAGCCTCAACGTCGCTCAGCTAGCTGATGTCTGACTGCTGCACGCTTTATCAAGCTCCTTTAAGTGTCACGTGACTGGACTCAACCAATGACAGACAGCCTCTGCTGGTGTGGATTCACGTGCGACGTGCAGCAGACGATCAATGGATCAATTCTTCATCACAGAATCATAAAATCAGTTACTAATAAATACAACACGAATAAACTGAACAATCTTTCACCTGAAGTTACTCTTCTCACTTTCCATGAATAAATATCCTGTACAGGTAAACAGCTAAAGCAACCAATGACAGCAGACCAGGTGTTCAACCAACCAATCAGCTCAAAGACCAGTCCACAAGTCCAGGATCTGGAACCGGCCAGACTGAACTTAATCCAGACAAACACAGGGGAGTGTGACAGGGCTCACCTGTCAGAGGTGACCAGCAGCAGACAGGTATGAGGCGTATTTCAGAATAAAAGCACAGTCCAGGTGTACTTACTGTTCCTGCTGGTCTTCAGTTTGGACAGCAGCTTCTGAGTGGACAGCAGGTCTCCACTCTTCACCGCCTGCAGCAGGTCCTGCTCCTTCCCCATGCTCCCTCCTCCTCGTGTTTGAACCAGCTTTATTTAAAATCCCGCCGCCTCCTCAGAGCCTCATGCTGAGCGCCGGAGACATGGACCCGCCTCAGGTGAGACTCTCCGCCTCCTCTGCCTGCCGCTCAGCCGACAGCCGGGAAACAGCCAAACGTTAAGAATCCTCTGAAAACCGCTCCGCTGCTTAATTTCCTGCTCAGACTTTTCTTCCGTTCAGTCTCTGGTTGCGGGAGCTGATAATTCCAGGGTCAGCCGGGGGGGTGGAGGCTGGTGGAGCTCCTGGTGGTGTGACTGGAGGAGGAGGAGGAGGAGGCTGATGTGGTCAGGACTGAAAAGGAATGAGAAAACCAGATCAGTTCATCTATCAGTGAAACTGCACAGGGCTACGAATATTAATATTAACAATCATCATCATCATCATCATCATCGTCCTGATAACAGCCAGTAACAGGACAGAACAGCATTCGTCTGTAACCAAAACATGAACTTTGTCTCCGTCCTGCTGCCAGAATCTGATTGGCTGACGGACACAAGCAGCAGGTGGAGCCGATCCTCTGGTCGCTGCCATTAAACCACCACAGAAGAAGAGACGCAGCCATCTGAACACTTCTGTTGTGTTCACGTGAGGAAGGCTGCAGCCTCCTCCTCGTCGCTCCACAGGTCTGACATTTTCAGAGCGGCGTTTAGTCACATGATTCACGGATGTCTCCGCTGATTCGCTGGTCTGATTCTGGTTTCATCCAAACAACTTTTACACCTTTACGTTTCCACTCAGGTGAGTTTGGGTTGAAGCAGGTGATCATTTATCCTCTGTGACGTCACTGTTGTGATTATGAGGCTTTCCTCCGTAGAGTGTTGACCTTTGACCCCTGGGAACTGGGACGGGTTGGTGGCTTTAGTAAACCCTGAGGAAGAGTCAAGGTTTGTCGCTGCTCTTCATCCTCTGACTTCCTGATGTCACATCATCATCATCATCATCAAAGGTTGGACAAAGGTTTCCACACACCTGTCACAGGTGAGTCGGGGCCGTAGTGACTCCCCCGCAGGTTGCTGTGTGCTGAGCGCGTGCAGCGTGACTCGTTTCGCGTGGTTAAACCGATCGGTGACGTCGGTTTCGTCCCGTCCTGGCGCGCGCTGGACTCGTCCCGGACTCGTCCCGCCTGCCTCGGGGCTCTGTGCTCAGATGCACGCGCTCCTTCATCTCAGGAGCAGCTACTTAAAGTCTTCCAGCCCACTGACCAGGAGGGAAAGTTAGAGCTTCATCTCTGCTCCACTTTCTCCAGATAACTGACATCACAGCTGACAGTCCCGACCTCTGCTGCAGCACCGGGCCTCACACACAGCAGCCGGATCACAGAGTCCACATAGAGACGCTGGTCTGGCCCTGCACCCGGCGCTCAGTTCTGAACCCTGTTCCCGTTTCCAACTTGCTTCATTACATAAGCGGGCGGCCACAGAGGAGCACGGGGTGCGAGCAGAGCTGTCGGTCCCATTTACACCCATCATGTCCCCGGTTTTCCTCCAGCTCCCCCCGGGCGTTTTCTATTCTCTCTGCATTCATGACAGGAGGGACAATACTCAGACATTTCACTGTGACACTGCGGGGGCTCTGCAGTGGACACGAACAAATCACTTTACTGACAGTTATTAGTTTGCAGTGAAGGCGGTGCATGAAGTGTTTGATCATCAGTCTGCAGAGATCTTCTCTGCTGAGCAGGTCAGCGTGAACCCTTTTCCTTCACACGTAGATATTGTGGTGCCAGATTCCTTTAAACAAGTTACTAATTCTGCTTCCCCCTCTGCATCTCGCATATAAAACACACACAGAACATGTGACTCCAGGTTTTGCCTGAATTTGTTGGAGTCAGTCTCCAATTCGGGAACACTTTGCGCACTAAAAAGCGCTGTTACACCGTTCACACTGGAGGTTTTGTACTGAATTACGCGCTCTGGGGGCGGAGGTCAACGAGCTTTGTCAGCCTATTGTAACTTGAAATTTAACTGCATTCAAGTGGCCCTTGGTGATGTCCAAGTCCGCCGAACGGAAGATTAGTTTCTGGGTGTATATAAAAGTCTTTAATGTTGAAATATTACTCAGATTTTCAGACAAACTGCTGCGGTTTAAAGAGCTGCGGAGGGAGGCCGGAGTGGAGCTTCCCCCGACCCGGAGAAAGTGGCACATCGCGGCAGGAGTCTGGCATGTAAACACACCGGAGCTTCGCCGTCACCCCCACCAGCGCCGACCTTTGTACCGAAGTTAGTTAGAGCACTTTAAAGACCGTTTAGCCAAACTCCTTATTCCAACAAGAATAAACACATTTTATATGCGACTCACCGTCTTTAGCGAAGTAAACCAGAAAGTTTTCAGCGGCTGAAATTTAACGGACCTCGGTGGCAGCTTGTCGGAAAACTCCGCGGAGGTGGCAGAGAACTCCTTGTGTTGATATTCCAGAAAGGTCGATCCTCTAAGAGTGGGTTATTCCAGCAGTTTTATCTTCCAAATGCGTTAGATTACAGTTAAATCCGCGTAGAATCACCGTAAAAGCGACGTGTATTCTCAGCCTTTTTGTACTTTGTACGACCCTCCGCTGGCGGACGCTGCTCCAGGTTTTCCCTCCTCGCCGTGAATGCCACATTCTCTCCGCTGGATTCTCCGGAACGTGGACACGGAGGCAAGTTACCCAAAACACTACACAGAGCTTCCGGATGACACTTTCAAAATAAACCCAGATAACGCGATATCGAATCTCAAGTTTCAACCACTTGCCTCGCATGCAAGGTTGTTATTTGGAGTAAATTTTTTAGAACGACGGTGAATTCCAACAAAAACATATGTAATATGATATATAGTCGATTTATTGATTAGTTAATCAACAGAAATGTGACTGGCAACTATTTCGATTAATCCTGTTTTCAAGGCAAAAGGCCAAACATTACAGGGTTTAGTTCGAAAAAATATTAATTGATTCATCAAGGAAAAATAATCCACAGATGAACTGATAATTAGCACCTGAAATTAAATGTCTTTAAAAAACATGAAAAGTAAAAGCTATCTTTAAGGTGAATGCATGTCCACAGATGGAAGTCCATTTAGGACAGTGATGTTCCCTTGTGAGTAACAGCTGCTGATCATAGTAAATCTCCTTGTATACCTGTTCACACGTGTAAAAATGTCGTCAGACTAAGGAGAGAGAAATTTAAGGTTGATAGACGTGCCTTTATTTTGGAGAATCAATCAATCCTTTTCCTGTTTTGTGCTGGCTGTCGGTGGGTAACTTAATGAAACACACTCGACCCTCCCACTACATTTAATCTGTGTTTTTCCAGACAGACGGTCTGTTTTCATGTTCAGGATGTTTGAAGATTAAAAACGAAACAAAAAGATTGTATTTTACCGTGAAACCACTTCTGAGTATTACAACTGCTTCCAGTTTCACAATAAAATGCAGCAGAGTTTTATGATGTGGACACTTAATTTAAAGCTGCACTGACTGATCTGATTGGCCACTTGGGGGCAGAAGAACAAAACATCCGACATATTTTTTAATAATTCATCAGTCACTTTTAATTAACATTTACTCAAGTACTGTGCAAAATTACACATTAAGTATAAAGTATTTCTATTAGAAAATATTTTATTTGAAGTTTGCCATTTTATTTCCATTTTGTGCAATTTTTTTACTCTACATCTCAGAGGTAAATATTGTATTTTTTTACTCCATTACATTTGTCTGACAGCTTTAGTTACAGTTACTCTTCAGATTCCTTCCTGTCCAGTGAAAAGCTCGTATCTCCAGATGTGTTGCTGTTGAATGTTTGTGATAAACTGAAGGATGAAGTTTTCCTTCATGTCTTGAGAAAATTCTCACAATAAATCCTGGACTCAGAATCTTAAAGTTTCCAGCAGGTTTGCGACCAAAATACTGTAATAAAAACATCAACAATGAAGAAATGTAACTGAGTACATTTACTGAAGTACATGGTTCATTCATCATTCTGCAACATAAGCTTGTACAATGAAACGCAGGTTGTGGTACTTTTATATTATATACAAACAAAAAACATACAAATAATGAGTCATGGAAATAAACTGTAAAGTGTTGATGTGGAGGAGTCGCAGCCTGACAAGAGAAGCTGTACTCTGCTACAGCACCAGATACTTCTACTAAGAGTACTTAAGAACAAATTTCAGGTACTTGTACTTGAGTATTTTTATGTCATGCAGCCTCATTCTTCTACTCTAGCACATCTCAGAGGGAAATATTGTCCTCTTTACTTCACTACATTTATCTGACAGCTTTTACTTCGGAAGTATTTTGGAAAAACTTTTACCATTTTCAGTGCAGGTGATTGAGTACTTTCACATTAGTACTTTTACTTCATGAAGGAACTGAGTACTTCAGTCCTGCTCGTCACTCTGGACCAAACAGATGAATGTGATGTAAAAATGTTACACAACAACTAATAAAGTTTTGTTTCTCATGATCTGCTGATTTCTCCAGTGTGGTGCCGCCACCTGCAGGCCAGGATGCGGTATTACAGCAGAGCATGATGGGAAGTCGAAGAAGCACAAAGAATCTTATTGATTACAACTATAAAAGAGCTTTAATAATGAATACAGAGATGATTTAGATCTTTGTTTTGCTGCTGGTTTTCTTCTTCTCTCTGTTTTTAACCTTCAGAAAACATCTGCTGAACGTCTCAGTGAGAAAAACATTTCTGTGTCCCAGCCTCACCTGTCTGAACTCACCTGTTCCCAAAGAAACACAAAGAAAACAAACTCTGGTTCAGGGAAGTGAAAACAGCTTTAATTCACCAATGAGAACAAACTCAGTTTGTTTAACCAGGTGTCTCACAGCCAAACACACCTGTGCTGATGTCACTGCTAGGGCGGAGTCTGGACCTGGGTTTTCTCTGAGGACACTGGCGTCTTGTCCTCTTTTCTTTTTCTTTTTATTAACTGAAACAGGAAAACAAGATGCTTCAGAAACCTGAGCTGCAACGTTCAGTTCAAGAAAAGAAGCTAAAACACAACGAAACGACACGAGTCAGAGTGATGAAAATAATAAAACTGATAACAACTGAAAACAACAGACTCAGGGATGAAAAGGAGTCACTTTTTGTAAACATTTCTTTAGATTTGACAATTATCAGTAGTTTTTTAAATTAAAAACCTGATATGAATCCATTCATATTCGATATAAATATTTAAATATGTGAATGTGTTGTTTAGCCAGAATAATTAGTTTCCACTTCCTTTCGTCTTCCATTAAACACTGAACTTTAAATCATAATGTCTGTAATATTTCATTAAACATTCATGTCCTGTATGAATAAAGCAGATTTAACCTCATTCCAAATGAACCTCCACCTTTTTGTTGCTCCACCTGTGAACCTTATAGAGGAGCGGTCATGGTGTTTGCAGCGATGATGGAGGCAGATCAGATCCTTTAAATCCAGACGGACGTCTCGTCTCAGCTAACTGAGCTTCATCTGATCTGATTCATTTTACATTCAGGAAGCTCAGTCTGCGACAGACCCCTGAAGACCAGCACACAAAACGAGATCCAGAGGAGCCATCGAAACCTGCAGTTCCTCCAATCACCACTCGAGGCTTCAAAAGTGAGTCAGTCCCCATAGACCTCCACATCAAACATTTACAGCCTGGTTGCGCTCTACAGCTCATCTCCTCCTTCATGACAACAGTACAGGCTGAATTTTTATGTAACTCACTCATATTATTTACATTGAGGCTTAAAGTTCTGCATAATTATGAGCATGGCCGCTTTGAGAGACAGCGAGCTGCTAGGTTTCATCAACCATCCGCCTCAGCTCCACCCACGCTCCACCACCTTGTTCCTCTTTGGATCAGCTGTGACGGTGCAAAGATGGCAGCTTCGGAAACCTGAGGGTGGTGTCATGTTTTAAAGTCGGTGTTTGAGCCAGGCTAGCTGTGTCCAGTCTTGATGCTAAGCTAGCGTTTGTCAGTCCTGGTCCTGGAGCGTCCTGCCCTTCAGGGATTTGCATCAAAACTTAAGTGAACATAAACACAATCGACAGTCCAGATGTTTCATATTCACATTTTTAATGTCATGAAAAAGTCTTTACAGTTCATTTAAAATCAAAATCAGCCTCAACTGTTGGATTATCTAAAAAACACACAGAGCCAATAAACATCAGCTGAAACACTACATTACCCATAATGCAGCACGCCCCGGTCCTAAACAAGCCAGTGACCCTCAGAGGTTCTTCTACGACTATTCTCTGAAACAGAACTATGGCGACATGTTAGAGCCAATAAATCTACAGAATAAATCAGAAATATTGTGATAACAAAGAAATATGTTGAGAATTATTCTTCAAGAAATATTTTAAGAATATTAAAACATTTGAAGAAAAGAAAATCCTGATATTTCCAGAAAAAATTCAGCAAAAAAAGTAATATGATAAAGTACTAATAATAAAAAGTCTTAACTTTTTGGTTGATATATTTTGAGAATAAAAGTATAAAATTAATAAAATTAATATTAATACATGTATTAATATTCCAGATAAAATTGTTTTATTGTGAGAGAAAAGTCTGAATATGATATTAAAAACAGTGAAAAGTTGTTAAGTGATTATATGGTGTAAATATAGAATATATAAAATCATAAATCTCCACTTGACTTAATTTTCTAACTGTTTGAAATAACTCGTCTTTCAGTAAAATCGTGTTCGCTGGCCGTGAAGTTCGGCTCTGACTGCAGAACCTGAGGAAGAGGATGAGCAGAGCTGTGGTGGCAGGATGAAGACGTCTTCATCAAACATCTTCTTCAAACCTGAAGAAGAAATCCAGAACTGTAGAAACTGGTTGCTCGGAAACATCTGTAGCGCTGTCCAATCAGAAGCAGCCAACTATGTAACCAGGAAGTCACCGCAGCCTCACAAGCTAGCAGAACTTCCTAAAATGATTTAGAGGCTAAAAACTGAATCATTGTAAATGTAGATATTATTTTTTATTTTATTTGTGTGTTTCAGAGTCAGTAGTGTTCATACAGTTTATAATGAGAGGGGCATATCTGATTATGCTAAGCTAACTAATTTAGTTAAATGTTAATAACAGTATTATGTTTCATAATTTGGGTGTATTGGGTTATTTTAGTGAAATGTAACTTAAAATCATGCACAGTGAATATTTATTAATGTCGACTGCACTCCAGATTACCTGTTTTACTCTAAACAGGTCAGACATTAGCATGCTAATGTTAGCTTTGTCATTTAGCTACACAGTAGTTACAGCTGCAGTTAGTTGCTGTTAATATTTTTGACTAGTGTTTATGAAGTAGTTAGTGAGCTTTTTTAATTTACCGATGACAAAACTAAACGTAGTGAACAGTGACGTTAGCTCGAGGCTAACGCTGAGCTACAAACAGCTGCTGCAGATACACCGAATGCTGTGATGGAATAATGATGAGTTCAGGCTGAGAATTCAGCTGTGAAACAAACTGTGATATAAAATAAGACACACAGCTGGACTCCTGTCCTGTCTGCCCAATAAATGTCCCTTAATGATCTGATGATATGACAGGACAGAAGATCTGATCTGGGTTCAGCTCATATCAGGTTTGTTGTCATTTTAAAGCTCTTAAAGCAACAGCCGGAGGTACATCCGCTGCCTCTGAGGTGCAGGTTTAAGCAGCTTTAATCATTTTTTAAAAAGAGTTTTTACAGTAGAAAAAGTTTCCCAAAGTAAAATAAGTATAGCACAGCTTTAAAGTGTCACAAGTGTTTGATTCACAGTAATAATACACTGAACCTGCCATCATGAAACAATATAACAAACCCTACGTGTGATTTATTGATTCCCCATAAGTACTAAAGAAATAAGAACTGTAATCTCTCATCTAAAGCCTGATCAATAACATCGATTTCATTGAACACTGATCAGAGGACTGCAGTCAGATGTTTAGTTTGCAGAGCGAACAGGACAGAAAACAAAACATTTCCACTGAAACGAGTCGAAAACTTTCAGTTTGCAATATTTTACATTCAGGTTTTGTGAGTCAGTGTCGCTGTGATAACTGACAGGACGGACGGCGTCTCAGAGGGAGTAGAGCTTCAGCTGCTCCTCCATGTCTCCCTCCGTCACCTCCCCCAGCACCTCCTGGTTCTCCCTCAGCAGCAGGAAGATGGCTGCCAGCTGCTCCTGTTGCACCCTGGGAAGTCAGTCGCAACACAAATCACATAACATACACATAACATCCAACGTAACATCCAACAAAACATCCAACACAACATCCAACATAACATCAAACAAAACATCCAACACAACATCCAACATAACATCCAACATAACATTCAATATAACATCCAACACAACATCCAATATAACATCCAACATAACATCCAACATAACATCCAACACAACATCCAACAAAACATCCAACACAACATTCAATATAACATCCAACATGACATCCAACAAAACATCCAACATAACATCCGATATAACATCCAACACAACATTCAATTTAATATTAATATAACATCCAACATAACATTCAACAAAACATCCAATATCACATCCAACATATCATCCAACACAACATCCAACACAACATCCAACATATCATCCAACACAACATCACAACATCCAACGTAACATCCAACACAACATTCAATATAACATTCAATAAAACATCCAACATAACATCCAACATAACATCCAACACAACATTCAATATAACATTCAATAAAACATCCAACACAACATTCAATAAAACATCCAACACAACATCCAACATAACATCCAACACAACATTCAATATAACATTCAATAAAACATCCAACACAACATTCAATAAAACATCCAACACAACATCCAACATAACATCCAACACAACATCCAACACAACATCCAACATAACATCCAACACAACATTCAATAAAACATCCAACATAACATCCAACGTAACATCCAACACAACATCCAACACAACATTCAATAAAACATCCAACATAACATCCAACACAACATCCAACATAACATCCAACACAACATTCAATAAAACATCCAACATAACATCCAACGTAACATCCAACACAACATCCAACACAACATTCAATAAAACATCCAACATAACATCCAACATAACATCCAACATAACATCCAACACAACATCCAACGTAACATCACAACATCCAAGAAAAAATCAGAACATTTAAGGAACAAGTTGAAATATTTTGACTAAATATTTCAAGATTAATGCTCATGAAGAGAAAACACATTATTTAGAGAGAGAATCATTTCTGAGAGGAAGTTTAAATATTATGATTTTATGAGAATACCAACCAACAACCTTTCAAAAATACTACATTTCTTTGCTATTATTTGTTACTTAATGTAGATCCTCAGAATCTATTATAAAGTTTATTTAAAATAGATTCATGCAGTGAATTATTTCTTTACAGGCTCAGAAACAGTAATGTCTGTAAAGTGCCTCATTAGAAGTTTCACTCGGTTTTAATTAGATAAAAAACTTCTTCTCTTCTCTTCACTTATTGAGGCAAAAATCCACCTTCACAAGTTTCTTCTAACAAACATCAGCTGATTGTTTATATCTGAAGGAAACAGAACATTTCTCGCCGCCGTGTTTAATAAGAAAAGCTGTCAAACAAGAGATTTACGTCACGTGTTCACATGTGTCACATGAGCTTTTTATCTCTATTCCACATTGTTCCATACGTGTCGCTCTTTTCTTGTGTGGTCACTTGATGGCGTTTATATATATTTTTTATACATTCCTGCCGTCTTTTCTGCAGTAATGTTGGAAACAGCAGGACATGAAGCACATGTGAAACTGCACTGAAATGACTGCATGTTGACGTCAGAATAAACTCAAAAAGCCTCAACAGCTTCCTGCTTAACGAACACAATGAACAACACGTGCACAGCTTCACACATTTATTGCATGTTGAATATTTAAACCAAACACAGAAGAAGAAGTCAAAGACAGAGCGCTGAAGCTGGAGCACAGGAAGCTTCAGCAGAGAGGAAGCAGCCCGGTGATTACTGTTAGCTTTCTGCTTTAACGCGCAGATGACACCAAACTTAATTTAGATTTAATCACAGTTTAATTGTTTTAAAATTCACACAATCACAGGACCCTCACTTTCTTTCTGTTAATGCAGCTCTTCCTGTTCGAGGACTTCTCAGGAAGTCTCCAGCACACAAAGCAGAGCGCTAAAAACACAGATTCCTGAAGGCACTTTGGTGAAAAGACGTTCGCTGTTCACAAGCAGCTCAGGCCTGAAAGCTCCGACGACACAAAGGTGAAATAAAATAAAGCTTTCCTCCACAGTCGATTCATTCTTCAGCGCTGGGCCTGTTCTCAGATCAGCTGGAGGAAGATGAAGACTGAAGAGGACGAGGGTGTCTGAAGTCTGATGTGCATCATTCGGGTGCTCTGAGAGGAGAGACAGAGGTTCAGGTTCTGGGATCACTGGTCTCATAAATGTAAAAGTTTATCATGTACACGTTAAAAGGACCGACGCAGTGAGTCTGAATCACTGAAATCACAGCGGAAACATTCACTGTTGTTTCGTTCTGTTCCTCTACTGGTTCCACTGGTTTCCAGTCATTTCACTGCAGGATGGAAACCAACCACAGACTCTGGACTCATTCAGCAACTTTATCAGGTAACACACAGCATGTAAGAGTCTGACTGACTGATTGATTGATTGATTGATTGATTGATGGATTGATTGGAAACCAATACTCTCACCAATTACTCTAAACAAGAGAAATAAAACATCCAAATATTGAAAACTTTTCAGCTTTTGTTCAAACAGGAAAATGTTGAGTCTGATTTGTAGTTCAGGAGAAACGACTTGCTGGTCTGGTCCTTTAAACGCAGCATTTAATTCATGTTAATTAATTCATGTTAATTAATTCATATTAATTAATTCATGTTAATTAATTCAAGTTAATTAATTCATGTTAGATCAGCTCATGAATTCATGCTGAAGGTTTGAGGAACACAGTCTCTGAATATGTTTATTATGGAGTCGAACCAGGTAAATAACAAAGACTGTAAGGCTGCTGGATGCTAACAATGCTAAGGATGCTAACGCTGTGTGTTTGTCGCAGGAATATAAACGAGACACGCTGAGACTGAACTGTTGAAGATGAGTTCAGTGTCAACATTTTGTGCATTAAAAGCGCTTCCTCGGTGCACCGATAAAAATATAACTGTCATTCAATGGTTACTAGTTTGGAGTTTTAACTTGTGGCTAACAGCGTTGTAAAGAACTGCAGGTGACACCTGGTCACACCTGGTGACGCCTGGCTCTGCCTTTATTCCCTGACAGACAGTTTTCAGGGTCAACTGTCGACTTCTGCAGCTTTCAGGCTGACAAATGAGAATCTGAGTCTACGTCATGGTCACTGACAAAAACTCGACGCTAACGCAGCAAATCAAAAAATGATCGTCCAACTGAAACCCCTGACGGATGATCAGTGTGTGTGTGTGTGTGAATCGGTGTTTTCCATTAGGAGCTGAGTGACAGCACTCACCGTTAGCTGTGGTGTTAGCAGGTAGCATGCAGGGTTAGCAGGTGAGCAGCACAGCTGGACAGAAGCTGGAATAAATAAAGTGAAGTAAAAGAAGCAAGCTCGTCCTCAGTGACAGGAAACCAGAACCAGAACCAGAACCAAAGCAGATCCAGATGAGGCAGAAACCGTCTGAACGCAGTGATCACATGATCACACAGAGATCTGACTGATTCTGGAGGGGGGGGGGGCAGGCAGGTGGAGCAGGTGGTGCATGTGAAACTCTGAGGCCATTAAAAACGATGATCCACTTGTGAAGTCTGGATTTTATTAACAGAAATAACCCAATTTAATGTTCTGCATTTACTCACATTTGAAACTTGTGTTTAATGTTTCGTGCTCTGATAATAATTCACATTCACAGTGTGCCCATAACGAGCTGATAGTCACTTATTAACTGCTGCTTCAGAATATTTGTCAGAGAAGATTTATTAATGGTGCCACAATAACCACGTGTACTGACTGTATTTGTCCTGCAGATGGCGCCAACCTGCAGCTCGGCTCTGAGAGGAGCAGACGGCAGAGCAGTAACTGAAGATCTCATATGGTCTCAGAGTAAGAACTGCATGTGCTCTGAACTTTGTTCAGTGGTTTTTAATTTGGAAAGAGCTTTAAAAATAAAGTGAATCTTATTATATGAAACCCTGAAGAGAAGAGACGGCTGAAAGAAGAGTTTTCAGGATAAATCAGACTGCTCGAGCAGCGTCATCAGATGAATATCCAGTTGATTGGAGTGTGTGTGAACATGCAGCCTCTCACACACAGCTGGTACGAGGCTGATATGAAGTTTGGCAGCTGCTTATTAAAATCAGAGCTGCACTGACAGAAAAGTCTCCACCCATCAAACTAAACTGGAAAATATGCTGCACCAGTTTGATCTGCTGGTGCAGGAACGACATCATTCACTGATGACTGTGACTCAGTCGTTCATGTCAAAGCAGGATTTTACTGTTGGAGCTGGTTGAGCTTCATTTTAACTAATGATTCTTTTCATTCTGGATCAATCTGCTGATTATTTCCTCCATTAATCGATCGATCGTTCGGTTTGGAAACATTGTAAAACATTAGTTCCCATTTCCTGCCACTTTCTTCTTCTACTACAGTTCAGAGGCAAATATTGTACTTTCTACTTCACTACATATTTCTAACAGCATCAGTTTTTCTGCAGTTTCAGCTTAAAAATAAAAAAAACATCATCAACTAATTAAAAACTATGTATTAATATAAAGACGAACTTTTATTGATCCTCACAGGAACCGACAAGTTACCCTCCAGTAGTTTATGAAGCTCCGCCTTCATCAGCTGCAACATTAAAGTGACGAACACTTGAATGCATCACAACTATCAAACAGTAACATATGAAATTCTGCACACGTATTTTTACTGTTTTCTATTATTTTACTTTTTTTAGTGTATTTCTTGTATTAGTACTTTTCCTGAAGTAAAAGATCAGAGTTTTAGAGCATCGTATAACTTCCTGACAGAGTGAAACCAGAACACTGCTGGAGGGGTCGGGGGTACGCTGTATGCAGGAAAAGGCACAAATGATGTTTGAAGTGAACTGAACCACAACACAAAGTGGAGACTGGAACCTTTAGAACGGTGAATTTCTTGTGGGATTTTGTGTTGGATGTTACTCTGTTAGTTTAACAGCAGCTCTGAGGTGGAGAATCTGTGTTTGCTCTTTACGCCTGCTGAAGGTTCCTTCGAGACCTTTTGTGTCCCGTGTGGACGTCTCATCCCCTCTGACGGCACATGACCCACATTGGACGCCCGTCCCAGTATCTCCGGCCTGCCGTCTGACTACGGGTATACTGGTTTGTGCTGGGAGCTTCCAGCACGAGGACTCAGGGGTGATACTGGCGTGTTCTCTGTCAGCTGAGGTCAAACAGGAGGTGAATAATAAGAGCGTCTGAACACCCTCCCTCTGTGCTACAACATACTGCTGTACAGCTGGTGTAACAGCTGGCTGTCGCCGTGGAAACACATGAACCACGTGACCCATTTACCAGAAGGCACGCGAGTCAAGGGATGAATCGGGAGGAGGTCAGTGAAGGCGTCACAGGAGGGCAGGAGTACGGATAGACTGAATGAATATTCTCATGAACTGATCAGACTTTGAAGATCTGCAGGATTTAAAGGAGCAGTTCAACATTTTGTTAAATACTTTTACTCTCTTTCTGCAAGAAACCCAGTATATTTTATCTTTACTCGAGTACTTTTTATTTATTTTATTATCAAACCTTTACATGAGCATCTACTTCACTGCATCTCAGAGGGAAATACTGGACTTTAACTCTACAACACTGATCTGACAACTTCAGTTACTTTAGAGATTATTAATGTAAAATATAATCCACTAATAAACTGATGCATCATTCCAGATGAATACTTTTAGTACCAGAGTGCTAAAACATCCACAGTGTTGACGTCAAACTCCGCCTCCCTCCTGACCAATCACAGGGTGAGGTGGGTGTGGTTTACTGATAACCACACCCACCTAAACTTCGATTCAAGATTATCTGCTTTCGTTTGGCGACATCAAGCTCTCCGTTCTGTTTTCAGTTAAATACTGAAAAAAGAAGCTTCATTCATGTAATAAATTAATTAATTAATCAGCTGTAAATGGAGAGAATTTGTAGAAAAAGACATTTGGAGGTCATCAGTCTATCCGCACTGTGATGGAGGGGGAGGACCGGGAGGTTATTTAACAGAAACGTCTCCTTACCATGTGCTTCCTAACACACTGCGTCTGCCGAGGCTCGTTACAGAGCAGTAAAATCAGATGTAAGCTCTATCCTGGAAAGATAAAGGCGGAGGCAGTCACACACTCGTCCTCATGGAGCCACAAACATTTGCTGCTGTTGCACATTCGTGATCTGAAACGTAAACGAGCCAGAAGAACTGGGGCGTCGTGCAGGGTGAGGGCGGAGGAGGAGGAGGAGGAGGTGGAGGCTGGCGTCCGGCTGATAAGATACCTGACGTCCGACACCCAAATGAGTCACTTTCCAGACTTCACTCAGAAATAAAATGATGCTCTTCATGAAAGATGTGAATGTCACCTCAATCCTGCACGCAGAGACTCACAGGTTATCATGTTGAATCCTCACGTGTTGGTAAAAAGGTACAAAGTGTGCCCGATCTAAAATATGAAAGCTCATACTGTTTACTGCAGGACACACTGAGTCAGTCTGAGGTGAACTGCAGCGCCACCATGTGGTAGAAAGCAGAAATAAAGGGTGCACTGTGATGCTGGGCTGCAGCAGCGCCAGAAAATATCACGAGATCACACAATTACTGTCATTACTAACCTGCTTTATTATAGTTTCATGAAGATTAAGTCCTGACTTTAAACATTATATAAAGGGTTTTTTTTTATTTTTCTAGATTTTTTAAATAACACTAACACGATAAAATTCAGTCCTGTAGCAAACGAACACGCTCTGATCAGTTTCTCTACCGCAGTCTGACACTGCAGCCCCGTCAAAAACCACAAGAGTCCCACAAACGTCTTTGTCCTGGTTATGACACGTCATGCTCTGATTGGTCGGTTTGTAGATGAACTCTGATTGGTCGGCCTGTGGATGAGGCTCCACTCTGTGATCGATGTCTGACTGTTTTTGGTCTTTATATTTTTAAAGTGAGATCTAGTTTGGATCAATGATTCAGTAACTCTGGTCTCACAGTGTGAAGAGCCTCTACGGCAACTGAGCAGCTCCACGAGCTTCAGGAACAACAGGTAAGCTGAACAGGTAAGCTGAACAGGTAAGCTGAACAGGTGAGCTGAACAGGTAAGACAGCGCTGGCTCGTGTTGGCCTGAAGAATCTGACCAAACGTTCGACAGTGGACAGTTTTCAATCAATGATTCAGACACATTTTGATCAGCACTACAGGCAGGACTGAGGTTTGGTCCCAGGCTTCGCAGGGCCGGACTGAACCAAAGCTGGAGCCGTGGAAGCTACCATCACTCCGGCTGAGCTGGGGGGAGTTTATACAAACTGGAATGAGACACTTGGACGAGGTTCAACATCAAACTCTGGAGAAATATTTATCCATCCGTGACGTCATTTTGGCCCGAGACACAAGTCAGAATGAGACGAGAAGGAAAAGCGAGTCAAGCCGAAGACAAAGACTCGTTTCCTCCTCTGCTTCTCCTGAAAAACTCAACAAAGCAGCGCCGCCAAACCACAGAAACGTAAAAAAAACACACGAGCCTCCAATCAGGGCAGCAGCAGACGTTCACTCCCTCTGCTGACAAACAGAAAAACGCCAGGAACAAACTGTGAAGTGAACAGAGGAATGTGCTGCCCTCACTCGCCCTCCTTCCTGCAGACGATTACACAACACCCCCCTCTATTCACTCACTGTCCTGGCCTGAGGACGAGTGGACGGGGGGCGGCGAAGGACGCGACAAAACCTGCTGTCTGCGTCCACCCACAGAGGCCCAACACTCTGTTCACACAAAGCCAAGAATAAATTGATAAATAAATCGATTATTGACGAGGAAAAAACACCCGCTGAGCGTCCAGGTGAGACGACGGCGACGAGACAGGAGAAGACCATGTGACTGACAGACACATCAACACGGTCTGTTGAGGCCGTCCTGCTCGTCCAGCAAATCACTAACAACTAGATAGTTGAGACTTTGACGTGTAAACTGGTTGCTAGGAAACATCCGTAGCTCTGTCCAATCAAGAGCAGTCAACTATACAACCAGGAAGTCACTGTAGCATCACAAGCTAGCAGGCTAAAAGCTAAATCGTTGAAAATGTAGTTATTATTTTAATTTGTGTTTCAGAGTCAGTAGTATTCATACAGCGTGTAACAGAAGGGACATATCTGAATATGCTAAGCTAACTGATTTAGATAAATGCTAATAACAGCATCGTGTTTCATTTGAGGTTTGTTGTGTTATTTCAGTGAAATATAATTAAAAATCTTCCACAATGACTCATTATTAAACAGAGTTTATCAAGGTTAAGGTCAGATAAGTTGAACTAACTCAGATATTAGCATGCTAACATTAGCCTTGTTAGCTACACAACCCCTGCAGTTAGCGGCTGTAAATTTTTAGAACATCTAATATCTATCTAGAACTAGCTAGTGATCTTATGCTAAACTTCTACTAAACTCAGAGGTAAATATTGTTCTTTTACTTTTTAGTTTGATGTGTATTATTCTGAAATTGGCTTTTCTGTGTAATAAATACTTGTACTTTTGGCTATAAGTATTTCTACTCTGCTGTACCCACTGTACTGCTTCCATCGATGTTGAAACCGCAGCTAAAAATAAAAGTAAACTTGGTGAAACAGCAGCTGCTGGATGGAAATCATTAGAGGAGAGAATGATGATGAAGCTCACACGTCTTCAGCCGAGCATCTCCTCTGCAGGACCGAAGCTTCAGCTGCCGCCTCTTTCTTTTCATGCAGACAGAAGCTGAAACGGGCCGAGCGGGAAGCGTCTGTGTGTCGGCGTGCAAACAACATGTCGTTCAGACTGACCTCTGCTCCTCCTCGATCTCCTCCTTCGTCATCAGCGTCTCAAACTTGCTCTGTTTCTTTCCTGGAGTGAACTTCACCTGGTCTTCAGCTGCAGCCACGTCTGACACAAGGAGACACAGAGCAGGAGGACAGTTCAGAGACCACGTCCCTCAGCGTCCCTCAGCGTCCCTCAGTGTCCCTCAGCGTCCCTCAGCATCCCTCAGTGTCCCTAAGCTTCCCTCAGCATCCCTCAGTGTCATTCAGCGTCCCTCAGCGTCCCTCACTGTCCCTCACTGTCCCTCACTGTCCCTCAGCGTCCCTTACTGTCCCTCAGCATCCCTCAGCATCCCTGTCCCTCCAGCGTCCCTCACTGTCCCTCACTGTCCCTCCAGCGTCCCTCAGCATCCCTCCATTGTCCCTCAGCGTCCCTCACTGTCCCTCAGGCGTCCCTCACTGTCCCTCAGGCGTCCCTCACTGTCCCTCTAGTGTCCCTCAGCATCCCTCACTGTCCCTCCAGCGTCCCTCACTGTCCCTCACTGTCCCTCCAGCGTCCCTCAGCGTCCCTCACTGTCCCTCAGGCGTCCCTCACTGTCCCTCCAGTGTCCCTCAGCATTCCTCACTGTCCCTCCAGCGTCCCTCACTGTCCCTCCAGTGTCCCTCAGCGTCCCTCACTGTCCCTCCAGCGTTCCTCACTGTCCCTCAGCGTCCCTCACTGTCCCTCCAGCGTTCCTCACTGTCCCTCAGCATCCCTCACTGTCCCTCAGCGTCCCTCACTGTCCCTCAAGTGTCCCTCACTGTCCCTCCAGGGTTCCTCACTGTCCCTCAGCATCCCTCGCACAGAATTAGCATAGCATAGAAAACAATCACCTAACTGCCTACAAATCAGCTAATGCTAAAGAATTAGCATATAATTAGCTTTAACTTAGGCATTGACTTACTTTTATTTAACTTGATGTGTGCTAAAGCATTAGCATACAATTTAATGATCAAAGACGGTTTACTCACACACGCACACACACACGCGCACACACACACGCACACACGCACACACACACACACACACACCTGTTGTGGAGCAGATTGTCAGTTGGGACAGCGGCTGTTGTTCAGGGCTGCTAAGAGCTTAACTGACTGTTTAAGATTAAGTATCCTCCTGAAGCAGATGGCTCTACACACACACACACACACACACACACACACACAGTCACATGTTTATTCACATGTCTGTTGACACTTCTCACGGCTGAAATGTTGCTCCGTCATCATGTGTCCTGAGTGGAATCATGAGATTTTTCTGTAAATTGATTTTTAATGCGTCCTCTCTGAGCCTACGCCCCCCACCCGTCGCTCCATCTACAGCTAATAAACTGCGTCTGTGCTGCGAGGGACGGCCGGCAGCTCGAGTCTGTCGGCTCTTCCTGATAAGAACTTATCGGCTGTTTACAGCCGCTGACGTCGGCTGCGACTCGCTGTTTTTCTACTCAAACACTAGATTTAGAAGGAACCAGGGAAGCCTCTGATACACATGAATCCATTTAGATCCCGTGTTACTCAGGACAGATCCAGACCAGCTACGCGCTGGTCCGTCTCCCTATGTTTCCTGACTTCCTGTCCGGCTCTCGGCCCATCGGTTCCTCCAGAAGACGTGAATCTTCTGTGGTTTCATGTTTCTTTAAGCTGCTCGCTGCAGAGGAAGACGTGCACACAGAGGTATAATCAGGTGAATCTCGCGGCTGCTGGTTCGGGCTGCTCTGGTCGTGAATCTGCACAGAAACGACCTCATTCACTGATTTCTGTCGAGGCTTCAGCTTCGTACGAGCTGACAGTTTCCCACAGACCTGACCTTTATCTGGTTTGTGTTACTGAGCTCAACAAACTGGTCTTTGTCTCGCTCGAGTCTGAGGCGAGCGGAGCTCCGGCTCATCGTGACTGTGCACAGTGGGACCTGCTCGCTGTCTGACAGGCGACGAGCGCGACTGAGGGCTGAATCAGAGAAGAAACAAAGCCGCTGGCACGTTTGATTCACGTGATGTGGATCAGTCCCACCTGGGTGATACCTGATCTGCTTAATGGGACCAACTGTGAGCCAGCAGAGGGAGTACTTCATAGAAAGTACTCTGACAAGTACAAGTGCTGTAAAAACCAGACCTGGGTATCAGTAAGGAATACGCAGTACATCTTAAAGAGACCTCTGCAGACCTAAACAACATGCCCATGAAGTAGACTTACCATTGTTCAGGATGGTCTCCGGTTCT
This sequence comes from Chelmon rostratus, assembly GCF_017976325.1. Taxonomy (NCBI): domain Eukaryota; kingdom Metazoa; phylum Chordata; class Actinopteri; order Chaetodontiformes; family Chaetodontidae; genus Chelmon; species Chelmon rostratus. Next base: position 1,086,492 of record NC_055674.1, read on the forward strand.
GGTTCCGGTTCAGGGTCAGGTGATGCCTCTACATCAGGTTCAGTCACAGACTGCTGGACTGCTTCTGATTCCGGTTCAGACTTAGCCACAGGCTCTGGATCAGCTTCTGGGACAGGTTCAGTAACGGATACTGGTTCTGGAACAGGTTCAGGTACAGATGCTGGTTCTGGGACAGGTTCAGGTACAGATACTGGTTCTGGGACAGGTTCAGGTACAGACACTGGCTCTGTTACAGGTTCTGGCTCTGGGATATGTTCTGGTGCAGCAGCTAGTTCCTGTACTGCAACTGGTTCTGGAACAGTCTCTGGTTCTGGGACTGTCTCTGGTACTTTTACCAGTTCTGGGGAAGGTTCTGGTGCCTTTACTGGTTCTGGGACAGTTTCTGGTTCTTTGACTGGTTCTGGTGCTTTCAATGGTTCTGGGATAGGTTCTGGAGCCTTTACTGGTTCTGGGACAGGTTCAGGGACTGGTTCTGGTGCCTTTACTGGTTCTGGGACAGGTTCAGGGGCTGGTTCTGGGGTTGACACGGTTTCTAGAACAGCCTGCAAAGACAAAGAAGTTAACTTCTGTCAGAGATTCAGTTTCCAAACAGTTGAGACAGACACAGTGCTGGAAGAAGTATTCAGAGCCTTTACTTCAGTACTAATACCACACAGTGAAAACTAAGTATAAAGTATTATCAGTTAATATACATCGAGTATGAGATAAAGACAGAGAAGAAGAAACACAAAGCTCATGATGCCTGATGTTAAAATAATAAAAGAACAATCAAGAAGACGTTTCGTTGTTCATCCAAACATCAGAATCAGCTGTAAAACTGACAGGAAGTAACTCTGGCAAAGACATCACATGATCAGCACCTGAGATGGAAAAGTCAGGTCTCTGAAAATGACTCGACACAGACGCTGATGTCTGATTGAAGGGATTCAGATCAATACTGGAGACAATATGTGTAAAAAAAACATGAACTGAAATGATATCAGTATTTGTATTGGCTTGAAAAATGCAGCCTCAGTTGGGATCTAATGAGCCTTTTCCACCTGTCAAACACAGGTGTGACGCTGGCTCACCTGACGAAGCAAAGCCTCCATGAACTCATCGGATGTGACTGTCTGTTTCCTACACGTAACAAGTCAAAACGTCCGAATGGGATTAATTCACGTCAAATCACTGTATTGATCACATGTATAGTAAACACATCATGTGATGGGATCACGGTAACCCTGCTGACCTCTGACAGACTAACGCTCGCGTGGGACGACAGACGACCGTCAGCTGCAGCTCCTCGTTGAGGATCAGCCGCCGCCTGCCGCTGACACCAGGACAAATTAAACCCTCTTCAGTGTCTGCCAACCTGTCCTGACAGCTCACACACACACACACACACACACACACACACACACACACACACACACACACACCTGTCTGTGTCTTCTGTGAAGTGCTGACTTTGCACTGACGGACCGCCGTTTAAAGCTCAGAGGTGTTAACGTGGAAAAGCTGCTTTGTTTGGCTCAGTTTCATGACAATTTAGAAAAAATAACAAAACACTCAAAAAGACAAGATTCAGCCTTCCTGTTTTTTGTTTTTGCTTGCTGCGTTTACCTTAGCCTATTAGCTAAGAGTCTGGGTGTAGCTCCCTGTAGTTTAGCGTTAGCTAAACAGGAAAACCTCCTGTTGCTCCGAGAAGCTTCAGTCAGAACTAAATAGCTTTAATTAGCTGCTTTTGCGGTGTGACGTAGCCATGTGTTAACAAAACCACGTACAACTCTGTATAGATCCTTTAAAATTAGCTGCGTCAATGGTTTTAGTGATTTTATTTTGATGTAGTTTGTAATTACAATCTGAACGATATACGTGGCGCTGGGTCAAAGCCAGGTTCTAGGTCCCTTATCTTAAAGTTAGCTTCTGGGTCCTTTTAGCGTAGAGTTAGCTTCTGGGTCCTTTTAGCTTAAAGTTAGCTTCTGTGTCCTTTTAGCATAGAGTTAGCTTCTGGGTCCTGTTAGCTTAAAGTTAGCTTCTGGGTCATTTTAGCGTAGAGTTAGCTTCTGGGTCCTTTTAGCTTAAATTAGCTTCTGGGTACTTTTAGCGTAGAGTTAGCTTCTGGGTCCTTTTAGCTTAAAGTTAGCTTCTGGGTACTTTTAGCGTAGAGTTAGCTTCTGGGTCCTTTTAGCTTAGAGTTAGCTTCTGGGTCCTTTTAGTGTAGAGTTAGCTTCTGGTTCCCTTTAGCTTTGAGTTAGCTTTGTGGTCCCTTTAGCTTACAATTAGCTTCAAGGCTACTCACTTGACAACTACAGGCTGGATTGGGGACTGGTTAGCTAACATAACATACATGTACGTAACTCAGACAGACTTGGGGTTCCAGTCTTTGTGCTAAGCTAGGCTAATCACACCTGGGCGTTCCTCTGTATTTTAACTGGACACAAAGAGAAACTGAAACCTTCTATAAAAACTGTATTTTGCATAATGTCAAACTCAGATGATGTTGTGCTACAACACGTTAATCCAGCAGCAGAGAAAAGATGCAGAGGAAATGTTTTCCCGAGCAGAGACCACAGTGACCCGGTCTGGTCCCGTCAGCATCAGTCCGCCACACCGCTGTAACTAATGAGTCACTACGGTGACGAGTGGCGGCATCACGGGAGGTCAGACGGTGAAAAGCATCAGGCCTGCCTGTATTAAACCGCTCCGACAGACTCCGGTTTCTTAATCCCACAGCAGCCGTCCCTCACGCCCTCCAAGTGGAATGGTGTCCATTCAGGCCAAAACACCGGTCCCTTCCTCCGCCTCTGAATTCCTGAGCCATGACACACCGAAATAATCTGAACACCAAAGCGCCGACTGGCTGAAACAAAGTGTTCTGGGCCGTGATGCTAAACGCAGGGTCGTTAAATCATTTTATGAGTCAGCAGGATGGTAAACCGTATTCTTAGCTGAAACCGACGCCCAGCCGGCACCGCTGCCCTAAATTGGTCAAATATGCATGTTGGGCGAGTTCGTCCAACATGAGATCATCATGTGCAACGTTACTCTGTCAGGCAGCGAGCATCACGTCTGCTGCGGGGAACCAATCAATCAGGAAGCATCACAGCCGGCCAAAGATGGAGAGAGGAGATGTTAGGCAGGACGGAAATACCAATACTAACAGGAAGTCAAGACCGCGAGATAACCAGCGCCAATATTTAGACTTTAAATCAAGATTATGAGATACTGAATCGAGATTATACAAAGGACTCGATCAACATTATGAGTAAAGATTAACAAACCTGATTAATATAATCCAGATTGTACAATACAAAGTAAACGTTAAAGCATTAAACCCAGATTATAACAAACCAATTCAGGATTATTCATAAATAAAACCAAGAGACAGAATGAATCATTTCTCCAGAACGTCAAGCTGAAAGCTGCTGCTGTGGATTAGTCCGAGTCGTCCGGCAGCGTTTCCTGTTAACAGATCTCAGTCTGTAACTGTACACTGAGTGCTCCGCTCCTGCAGGACGGGCATTAGGGCTCCTGGCAGGAGGGGGGGTTAGCCAACGACCTGAGCAAACACTGAGGAGGAAGCAGCTCCAGTAGGTGAGGAGCCTGAGGCTGGTTTGAGATCAGCAAGCTGTTCGTCCAGAGCTGACAGGAGGGAGAGGACGGAGCCTTCCTCCTCCATTATCTCACAGACAGACAGACAGACAGACAGACACTCACTTACACACACACACACAGACACACATTATTTGCTCTTTGCTCTGTGTCGATCTGTGCGTCCGTCAGACGTCACCGTGACAACAGGCAGGTTCAACATGAACGTTATCAGTGATGATGGGAGTCGATTAGCAGCTTCACTGTCGCTGCGACATTTTAGTCTCTGTAGAAGAAACTTGGACTCCACGAAGAGGTAAAAGTACTTCACTCAGAGTCTACTCACATGATGTGAAGCTAACGCAGCTCAGTGTAACGAAACAAAGCTAACGAGTCACGTTTACTCTCTGCAGAAACAGCATCCAACAACACTGATCCCAGAACAGTCTGGTGACAACAGAAACAAAACCAGAATCATCAACAAACTAACTGCATGACATGGAAATACTGCTGTAAAGTACAAGTACCTTCAATCTGTACAGTACTTGAGTAAATGTTAGTTACACTCCACCCCTGCTCTAAGTGAAACAGGTCTTCATCTGAGGACTGACTTCCAGCGGTGGAACATCTGGCTGCAGAGCGATGGCGGCGTGTCGGCGTCTGGCCTGGAACAAAGAGCGTCCAGCTCCGCTTCTGTCTGCACAAAGACTCTTCCTCGTCTCCGCCTCAGCTTTCCGACGCCGCCTCCATTCATGACAGAGACAACGAGCCCGTCCAGCCGGTCCTCTGAAAACGTCTGCAGGCTGTCCACGTCTGTCCAGATCCAGAACCAGACTCACTCTTCATTTGTCCTCAGTAAATGTGTTCGTGTCACTCTGTCCCAACCAGTGATGGAGAGTGTGGACGCTGAGGACTGATTCTGAGCTCAGACCAGGTTTATTCAGGGGAGCAGAAACTCACTCTGGTCTTCTGGACTTCAGTCCTCATAGCTCTGTTATTAGAATCATCTGCTTTAAGATGAGGATGAAGGTTTGGAGTCATCACATCTGGACTGAAACCAGCAGATAAATGTGTTTTTTGTGACTTTCTGTGTGAGTTCCTCTCGAGTGTGTGAACGGTTACCATGAACCACAAAGATCTGTGGTGGTTTAATACCAGAGCTGTGGCCCGCTGGCGCCCTCAGTGGAAACCAGCATGTGTTCTGTGCAGGTTTTCCTTTGGCTGTTCGGGTCTCTTACAGACCCTGTTACTCTGTGAAGAGCTGCTCTCGCTCTGACTGTCAGTGTTAGCTCCTGACTCGGCTGGGCCGCTTCGTCGTGGCCAAAACGAGACCACAAACGCGGCAGGATGTGGCCTCTCTGGTGGGCTCGGGTGTGGCAGCAGCGGCGGCGGCGGTGACGGTGCCAACCTCTCTGAAATGACCACAGAGGAGGATTTAGCGGCGACGCTGTGATATGAAGCCATTGTTTGCTCCTGGATTTGAAGTCCAGCCAACAGCTCTGAGCACTGAGAAGCAGAGGTGTTGTCAGGCAGACCAGACCGGACCGGACTGGACCGGACCGGGCCAGGCCAGGCCGGGCTCCAGAGGGAGGAGAGGCAGGAACTGGGCCAGTCCAAGGGGGAAATACCAGGAGAGGTATGTCAGACAACAGAGGAGGTCCAATGAGACCGTTCACAGTGCGATAACGTCCAAAGAGAGGAGAGGTCTGTGAACGCCACACAGGCCACACCCACAGGATGACTCATCATCAGTCCTCCAGTCAGAGGACGCTAATAATAAATATGTGGAGGATTATAAACATGATAAACATTTATGAATCATCACAAATGTGGTCAGAATGGAAGCTGTGAGCATGTGAAACACCAGAGAAGCACGTCAGACGGCGAGGAGTCATCAGGGCAAATTTACTGGTTTTAGAAAACACAGTTTGGAAGCTCGACAAACGATTTTAAAACTATGATAAAGACACGAGGTGGACACCTGGAGTGTGGATGAACCGAGGACCTGACTGAAGACCGTTCACAGCTGTGGCCAATGAGGAAACTCCAACACTCCCTCGACCAATAACAGCTGCGGTCCACAGTGATGCTGCCAGGCGTGAGGAAGCAGCGCAGGAATTATGACGACTGGCTCATTCATACAAACATTTATTAATAATGTCATTTAATAAATTACGGTAACGAGACACTATGAGCTCTGGAGTTATACCACGGAACAAGTCCGGAGGACACGAACACAAAGCTGAAAACACTGACAACTTTCTGAGCACAATAATGTTTTGGTCTGTTTATCCTCTGATCCAGACAGGAAGTGAGAGATGCCTGTGAGGGCTGATATGATGCAGAAACATTCAGATTACACTAACTCCACCTCTGAACTGGACAGAGAACAGCTGCTCAGACACCATCGCTCCTCCGCCTAACCTGCATTACAGTGTGCACGCTCACATTTCCATATAAGGAGAGCTGCATCGCCACGAGCAACACGGAGCTGACTGTCCAATGAGGAGGGAGAAGAGCTGTGAGACAGCCTCAAAACGGTCAGTGTGCCCGACTGCTTTCAGTAATTTCACTCTTTTTATGTAAACTTTAAACCACTTCTTCATCCCCCACTCTTCCAGTTTTCAACAGAATCTGCACATTTATTCTCCCATGCAGGGAATAACGGCCACGTCCTCACGTACCCCCGTTAGAATAACAGAGGACGACCACAGATTCAGGCTTTCTTTTGAGTAGAAAATGCAGCTTTATGGCCGTGTGCCCTCTGAGCTGCAGGGATGGAGGTGGAACCCATGCAGCTGTCACTTCAGATGACGGAGCAGTCCAACATGCTAAGCTCATAAATGTGAGGGGGTCAGGTGGAGCTCTGGATCAGGTGGCACAGAGACACAGTACTGCAGTACTCATTAGTACTTGTACTGCAGTAAAAGCACAGCAAAAGCCCCAGGTCATGATATCATGCTAACAGACTGAGACTAAAGATAACACATACAAGTCACTATATCAAGCTAACAGGCTGAGGCTAAAGCTAACAGGTCCTGGTCAGTTAAGAAGCTAACAGACTGAGGCTAAAGCTAAAAGGGCCTGGTCATTGAAAAAGCTAACAGACTGAGGCTAAAGATAACAGGTCCAGGACATGATATCATGCTAACAGACTGAGGATAAAGTTAACACATACAAGTCACGATATCATGCTAATAGACTGAGGCTAAAGCTAAAAGGTCCCAGTTCATCATATCATGCTAACAGTCGGAGGATAACGCTAACACGTCCTGGTCATTTAAGAAGCTAACAGACTGGGGCTAAAGCTAACAGGTCCCAGGTCATGACATCATGCTAATGGACTGAGGCTAAAGCTAACAGGTCCCAGGTCATCATATCATGCTAACAGACGGAGGATAAAGTTAACACATACAAGTCACGATATCATGCTAATAGACTGAGGCTAAAGCTAACAGTCCAGGTCATGACATCATGCTAATGGACTGTTAGCCTAACATCTCACAGCACCCAGGACCAGCTCCCACCCAGTGGTAAAATACTGCACAGGAAATCATGACTAAGGGTTTTTGAACATGAACTCTCACCACACAAATTAATATAGTATGAAACATTCATTGGCGTCGCAAGTAACACCATGTTACTAGTGTAGGTAGTAAGCTAGTACACCATACATGCTAATGTTAGCAACTTAAACCCTAACTCTAACCCTAAACCTCTGACCTCTGACTACACCTCTTCATCATGTGGTTCCAGCTGTAAATCACTAAAACACATCATAAATATCTAGTTTCATCTTAAAAAGCTTCAGTAATTCCTTCGAACAGCTGCTCACTGTAGTTTTTATCAAACAAACGGGAGGAAATAGTGCATTTGTTGGGGACTATTTTCAGTGGCGGATTAATCCACATTTGGTGCTGTAGTGAGTATTTTAAAGTAAATATTTTAAATCACCAGACTTATTCTTTAAATGACATTATTGGGAGTTCTCAGTCTGGATCTTCTGTCTGACTTAAAGTAAAGTAAAATAAAGCCATTTTCAAGTGAAGTCTGGTGCAGTGATGTTCATGCTGAGAGGCTAACTACAGGCTAACTGTTCTGACTCCCACAGAGCTTCAGTCAAAGCAGACAAAGGCCAAAGCAACAAGACGGTCTGTGTCTCAGCTCCACAGGCTCACAAACACAGAGGCTTTCTTTATGTGGACATTTACACAAAGAGCACTGTAAAACACACCCCGATGCTCTGCAGCTGCCGCCGCCGCTACCACCGCCGCTGCAGCTCAGACAGCGCAGGCGACCCCTCGGCATGCTGGAGGACGTTATCAGTGGACGGAGGGTGTGAGCTCCCTAACACTCAGCCACACGATAGTTTTACAGCAAAGAGAGAAGCAAAGGGCTCGTTTATATTTGGCTCCTTCACTTTTGACGTCCTTAAATGAGCTCCACCTTTAGCAGCTGCAACGCTAAAGCGAACACATGAACGCGTCAATAAATATAATCATGTAGTATCACACACATCATTGTGAACTGAGCCCTTCTGCATGGTGAGTACTTTTACTTTTGCACTTCTAAATTGAAATACAGTCGTTTGAACTGTAACAGAGTATTTCCACACTGTGGTATTTCTACATGTATCTAAGTACAAGATGTGAGTACTTCTTCCACCTCTGGACATAATGTTGCCACAGTGGTGTCATCAGGCTGTGAGCATCTGTCCACCACTGGAACAGAGACACAACCACGAGTACACGTATGACAATGAAACAGGAGCAACAGGCCACTGGTCACCGTCTAAATCCTGGAGCTGCAGCTCATGAAGAAATAAACTGTCCTGAACTCTCCTGACTTCATTCAGGAACGCTGAGGACACTATTAAAAACCTCTGATGAGCATGTTGATGAGCAGATGTTAAACATCTCATGAAGCCCCCCCCCCCAGCACCATGTCAGACATGTGAGGCCACGAACATACGCAGGTGTAAATATAGGATTCATGTTGGCACCAAATATAGACGCTCAGTGGGTCGCATGTTACAGCCGCAGTGGGCACATTCTTCAGGCTTCTAAAGGCTCTGCTGCAGGATCCAGAACGGGGGTCAACGTGCAGAATGACCTCTGGAGACGAACCTAGTCCACAAAGAGGTTTCTGTACCGCCGTCAACAGAAGCTCATTTGCATGTGAGCTCATAACCACTGCAGCATCAGCAGACATTCAAATGGTCCAGCAGGGCGAGCACAGGCCCTCAGCTGTGACGGGTCCTCTGAACGCCGCTCAGAGCCGGCCGACGCGCCCGTCACTGTGTGGACAAGCAAATCAGCATCCAGCCATGAAAGGCGGTGCCTCTGTTTGGACGTCCGGCAACAAAACAAACCTGTGAGTCCAGATCAACTTCAGGCTGCGGGCAAACTTTAAAGGATCATTGATTATCACACCTGATAACAATCAATACTCAGTTTTACAGAACACTATTCTTAGTTCATAGCTGCTGCTGCCATCTGAGCAATAAATGAAATAAAGACCCTTCAAATTAGAATTAATTACTAATTACACGACTTTGAAAATCTTCCAGATCAAATTATCAGTCAGTCAATAAAATAATCTGCAGATTGATCATCAAATCTATAAAAATGTAAATTAGTGCAGCCTGAAAAAACATCTTCAGTTAAACGTGTTTTGCTTTGAAGTTTAAAATATTTGATACATTTTTATTATTTTCTACGTTTATGAAACATCTTTGGTACAAAAATGTTTTTCTGGATAAATAATTTTTTTCTTGTTTTTTTGTCGATTAAGAAATTATTGATTGATCAGAAAAACTGGTCATAAACAAGTTTCCGGTGGCCTGAAATCAGTATCCAAATATTATCAAGTTTTCCAATAAACTGATCAAAGCCAGAATCGATCGATCTTACCTTCTCATGTGAGTCCTGGATCTTCTCAGCCGCTCCGATGTCCTCCACAGCCGGAGCTGGAGGCTCTGGGCGCGGGGAGGCTTCGGGCGCGGGTCGGAGCGGTTCACCCAGAGCTCTGGACGGGGGGATGTCGTCTCCGTAGCCGACTTTGGGCTTCTTGTTCCCGGCTGAGGAGGAGGAGGAGGCGTCGGGCTTCTTGCTCAGGAGCGACGAGGCGAAATAAATGGCCACGACGGTGAAGAGGATGGCGGGGATGATGACGGCCGGGTCCAGGTCCATGATGGTGGTTCAAGGATCGACAAGTTCAGGGGCTGAAGTGTGTGTCCACCAGGCTGCTGTCACACACACACTGAGCAGCATCCCGCCTCTCAACACTATTTAACCTCAACAGCTGACGACAGACACTGCACTTCCGGGTTTCTTTCACAATAAAAGCCCTTACAGGAAGTTATGTTTTTATCTTAATCTTAACATACATCTGCAGTCTTTATACATTTTAGTTATGAGAAAGATGATTTGTAATAATTTCCCATTTCTAATAGTTTTGTAATTATATTGATCATTTTTCATCTTTTCTGGCTTCAGCTTCTCAGATGTGATGATCTGATGATTTTATTTTTCTGTCACATTAAACTGAAAGTCTTCGCTTTTTCTGAGTCTCCAGTTACAGTAAACACAACCTTCCCCTCTGCTTCCAGTTAAAAAAGGATCGATAAGACAAACAGGTTTTAAGTCATAGAAAAGATTTTATTGACCAACAAAATGAAATCCATCACATCAGGATCCGTCTCATCAACGCTGAGCCCGGAGACAACATTCAGCCCCAACATCCACCTGAAATACCATCCCAGGAGGAAAACCTTCACTGAAAGGCGGACAGAAGGCACCACGTGACCGACCTCAGAGACCAACATGGTGCCTTCCGTCGAGTTTAAAGACAGATTAAAAACACAGAGTCACCTTCAGCCGGTCACACGGACAGCTCGCCTCGCAGGACGACGGCAAACGTTTCTTCTTTATAGGCACTTTAGTCTAAAGCAACAGATTTCTATGAACTGCACAGACGAACAGCGATCGATGTCGTCTGCAGGACTTCACAGATGATTTTAAAGGATTCGGTTTTCAGAGAAGCTGCAGAAGCGTCGACTACGAGCAGCAGATCCACAGAAGATTCATCAGCGACTGTTTGGATGGAAGCTGAGCAAAGATTTCCTGCTCTTCTCTGGTTTCTATCTCAGCCGGGTGACTCTCTTTGGGTTGTTGGTCTGCCGGTCGAACACAAACATCAATCACTGATGTTAGAAAGAACAAATCAGCCATTTAACCATTTTTCGGCACTTGATCACTGGTTCTGTTGATCTCTAAACACTAATATATTTTATCAAATCAAAACTGCCAGTTTAACTGACCGTCCCTGTAGCTCCTGTGATAAAAGCACAGGTACCTCAAACCACTGGCCTTTAAAATGTCAGCATTAATAAAACGTTGCCAGAGGCCAAGACGGCGTCTTCAAATGTCTCGTTTTGTTCGACCAAAGGAAGAAAACCCAAAGAGCTTCAGTCTGCTGTCAAAGCACATGAAGAAACAGTCACATCCGAGAGGCTGGACACGACTTTAAAATGACTGAAACAAGCGTCGTTGATAAAACTGCTGCAGATCAATTTTCTCTCAGTCGACTAATTGGTTGCAGATGATCAAAATCAGAAGTAAATCAGATTAATAACTCGTCGTCACAGCAGCTTGACAGAAGTCAATCACCGAAGCTTCTGAAAGATGAGCTGTTACTTAACGAGATGCAGAACCTGAATAAATGCTAATAAAATCTGTTCAGCGGGCAACATGACAGCTCTTCATCACGCTCCATCAGCTCCTCCATCCTGGCGAACGCAGCGCCTCGGCCGTCAAAGCACAAAATCAAATGGACTCCACGTTAGCAAGCCTCCCGCACCTCGCAGCAGTTAGCAGCAGCTAGCACAACGCAGGCGGAACGTCGAGACGGCGGGAACGCTGCTGCTGAAAGTCCCTCCACCACCTCCATCACCTCCACCTGAGCGCAGGCTGAACATCCACACAGCCACAGACTCCTGTATTCCATACAGAACACACCTACAGCAGGCACTGACACGACACTTCATGAAAGCTGCTGGCTGAAGCGACGCTTTGAATCCAGTTAAATCACCTGAGCGGGGGGAGGAGGCGACGTCGGACAGGACAAACCACCAGAGAGGAGTTTAACGTCGTGGACACACAGGTGAAGACCCGGGCCTCTAGTTTCACAGCAGCACGCGACACGATGGAGCTGCTTAACGGGCCTGAAAGCAGGCACCTCATTGGTTGCTGACGTGTGACAGCGACGTCCGTCAGCCTCGACACAGACTCATGTTTAACCTCCACTAGCATGCTAGCCTTTAGCACTCAGGCTACAGTAGCTCAGCACTAGCCCTGTGTGCAGCTACTACACTGTGGGGAGCAGATGTGTTGTGATGATGCAGATGTGGATTCTCACCTGTGAAACTAGAGGCGCAGGTGTTTCATGTGCCAACACGTTGCTGATGCTGTGTGTTAAACTACAGACAAACTGTTCATGGTCACGCCTTTCAGAAATACTCCCACCCCTCCATTAATCAACAAGCTCACATCAGGAAGCAGCTCAGAGACTTTTAAAGCCCACAATGAGTCCCCAGTAAAACCCTCCTCCCCAGAACCCTCACCAGTCTGTTACTGGTGGTAATTTCTCTTCACATTTCCCTCCTCATCCTCACACTACAGGCGCAGACAGATATCGACTGGTGTTGAAAAGCACAGTGGTGGCAGGTCTCCAGCAGGCCCACGCCCCTGTGGGTCCTCCTCCTTCATCTACAACTCGAAGCGGCGGCCATGTTGTCCCTAAAGACGGCCTTCATCGGGGGGGTTCACACATTAACCTAAACTAGACCGGAAGCAGCCATTTCTGTGTTGGTGAGTGGAGGCGTGGAGGCTGGATGGAGGCTGGGGGTCACCGGGACGAGCTCCTCTCCTTGCTGACGCAGTCGTCCTGGCTGCTGGTGTCTCCGTTGGCCGTCATGCCGCAGGTCCGTCTCTTCTTCCTGCGGTGGGACATGGCGTCGCCCTCGGAGCCCGACTCCGCCTGCAGGGGACACAGCACAGAGCCATGTGACGACATGTCGCAGCATTGTTTGACCTTCAGTCATAGAAGAAGCTCTTTAAAATAAACGTCTGTGCAGCAGAGCCAGAATAAACTACGTGAAGATGAACCGACTCCTTTAACAACGACGGCATCGTTTCCACGAGCAGACGCTGAATTAACAACATGGATTCAGGCCTTTTTCAAATATGACAATAAATGGTTTCATACAACGAATGAAACCACGTGGACATGAAGCGAGTGTGTGGCTCTTACTGCGTGGCTGCACACACTTCAATCCTGAAAGCTGACACCTGACAGACGGGACCATCGAAGGTCGGTATTATTAGTATTAATGATATGGATACTTCAGCATGCCTGAGTGTGTGTGTGTGTGTGTGTGTGTGTTTCAGCACATACATCCGAGTCGGAGTCGGAGGAGCTGGAGGAGGACGATGAGGAGTCGCTGGAGCTGTCTGACGCAATGCCTGTCGACTCCTGAAGGTCCACTTTGTCTGCCAGGGCTGCCAGATCAGGTCTCTCCTGCTTCAAGATACTGAAAGAACAAACTCCTGTCAGAGTTCCCTCAGAAAATGTCAAATGAAACACGTTTAAAACTGTAGAAACAGTAACTTAAATCAGGAACTAATCGATCAGAGAACGTGATTATGAATCTGACCGCAGATCTGATGCAAACCTTCAGTACTTCAGTTTTCCACAGACACATTTCAGATCTTACTGTCTATAATAAGACATGAAACAGTTTGCAGAGACCAAAGAACTGGGATTTGTTGTGTTTTGAAGTGTCACCGCTTCAGTTCACAAGCTGTGTCCCTTCAGCAGAACACTCTTTTCGTGCACTGGACAAATTAATGTCTTCATTCTCACCCGTAATCTATTTCAGACCATTTTAAAAGACAGAAAACATGAGTAAAACACAAACCCATTTCTCAAAGAACGCAGCTGAAGACAGAAGAAAAGGGCTTAAGAAGGATTAGAGCAGCATCCTTAAAATTCAGCTCAGATTCTTCCTGTGTTTGTCTGAGGACGTCCTGGGATGAGTCTAATCTCTGGTGTGCGCTGCGATGTGCTGAATGCTTACCGGTACCACTTCCTGGAGAGCTTGGGTCGTCCTCGGACTGTTTTGTGCCACACGATGGGGAAGTTGGTCGTGCTGGCAAAGTTCTGAGTGACGGCGATCGTCGTGTCCAGGTTGAGGACCACGTGCCACCAGCCGCCTGCAGACGCCCAGACGTCAAACATCAACATCAGACAGAAAACAAATCAAGCTGTTCGCTTTACTGTCGTCTAAAAGAGTGGCACCTCCTTCCTGATGCAAATCTTCAATTTTAGATATAGTTGTTGTATTACTGCTTGTTTTTCTGGTGCTAATATATTAGCAATGCTAATATATTTGTAAAACTCAGCATATAAAAAGACTCTGTCAGGGGGGAGTCCTGGACTTTCAGCGTCTGAAATAACGATACATCAGACAACAAGAATAAAGATAAAATAAAGCTGCTTTGTCAGCATCAGTGACAAAGCTGAAGGCCGTCGACACCTGTGTGTTTTTAGCTCACACGGTGGCATCGGCTGCTCTGACTACCATCGATCCTGCTCGCACCGTGCAGACAGTGACCACTCGATCACTCTGACAACAGTCTGAATGTGATTCCTGTAGGACGCCGTCTGTTTGATGTGTGAGTGTTTGGATTTGCATCAGTCACTGACAGGGGAGAAAGAATAGTACTACAAATATTTGGATTCTGTTTCTATAGTTTGTCAGTTTAAATCTGAAGATGTCCGCCTCCTCTGGGTCAAACTATAACGTTAACAAAGTCAGGTGGTGATAAACAACAGCCAGCGTGTCGTCAGCGTTAACAGACGGTCACGTCCTCCTGGGGAGTTCACTGTCTGTGGCCAAATCTACAGTCAGACAGGTGAGGTCTAAATCCTGAGTTTAATCCATCCTCATCACCGTCAGCTCTGTTAGCATTAGCTAAATGTAGGTCACACTGGTTTCACTGGTGATACACAGAACTATCAACACACCTTGAAGAACAAAACGGTTCACAGAATGTCCTCTAATGTCTTTCTGTCCTCTACTGTCCTCTGCTGCCCTTCTTCACTGCTCCTTTACACCTGACTGACAGGTAATATCAGATGTCACTTGATACGGAACAAAATTAAACTTGTCTGTTGTCAGTTTGTGTGTCTGAACTCAATCAAAGATCATCTGTGCGGGAAGATGCTCCACACCATAGAGATTCTGTAGTTCAACAGAGTGAGTCGTCTTCCCTCTGGATGATTTATCTTTCATATCAGAGCAGATTTAATAGTTTTGAATCAGGACCTTCAGTTTGAAAGAGAAGGTGTGTCAGATTGATGTTACAGCTGTTACAACCTGACACACACTGACTCAACGTTTAGGTAAAACTTAAGTCTGATCGGACTCTGAACCAGCAGAACATTAAAGGACTCGGGGCCAAAAACAGGATCAACTAGTTGAAAATGTGATGGAGGATTATTAAGATTTAGAAAATGCTGGTTCTTCACTGGCCTGGCACAAAAACGGTCTCTCCGGGTCTTTGGAGGATCTCCAGCGGTGTGAACTCTGGAGGCCAGTTGGGCTGCTGCGTTCGGGGATAAACCACGTTGAACCAGGTGATAGCCTCGTCCTGCTGGTTGCCCCCGTCCTCTCTGGTCACCTTGATCAGCTCTCGGGGTGTGTTAGTGGGGAACAGGCACCACCTCTTGTGTCCTTGAACCAGGGCGTTCCAGGCGCTGGTGCCCAGGGGGTCGATGTGGATGCCTGTGCCGGAGCGGGCCGGGCCCATTACAAACCACCTGTGAGGAGTCGGTGAACAGGTGAGTTATGACATCACGAGTCACTGTGGGGCGTCTCTTTTTCTTGTCAAACTCTGACTTGTGGACAGTTTACAAGCTTGTCCCTTATCATCAGCAGCCTGTCGGATCATTTAATCAATAATATTTCTGTCAAAAGAAAAACTGACAAGAAGCTGCTGCAGTCACTGAACTTCTCATTTCTAACTTATCAAGACGACCACACAGAGGGAAACATATGGATAATTGGCAAAACAAGATACGTGCTTTAATAAAGAGGTGGAAACCCTCCGGCCATGAAACTGTTTGATCCGGCCGGTGAGGAAATTCAGAAATACAAAAAAGCAGCTCAGAAATTTAAAAAAGTCTCAGACAGAAGTTTCTTTTATCTGCAATAAAATAAAATCACATAAAATAGTAGAATAACACATCTGTCCAGCTGAACGCAACATGCACAGCAGTTATGTTGTTGTGACAGTCAGGCGTCATGTCGACTATATGTGTCGCACATTCCAAGAGAAACTGCAAACCTCTTCTTTTTTGAAGTAAAACCAAACCAGTGTGTCTCAGCTAGTTTGTGAAGACGAGCTCACAGCGATGAAGATGACGAAACTCGAGAGTCATCACAGCTACAACAGCTGAACTGGACGGGCTGCGGGACAAACCCTCCTGGATAACGTTAAAGCTCTTCAGTGGAGTTTGATGCTCAACAAGCAGCTTTCACAGAACACATCCTGACAGAGACGCTGTTCTGCAGGCAGGTTTGTGCTGAGTGAGCTAACAGCTAATAACATCAAGCTCCAGCAGCTTCTCTGCTCTCTGCTGTCACATGTGAAACCATGTGAAGAGAAATTAAAGCTAAAGAGGAAACACTGAGCCTGTTCCTACTCTGCAGGAACAGAAGCTGCTCTGACACCTGAATCTGCTGCTGAGTGAAAACTCGCAGGTGTTCATGAAGAGACAACAGGAGGAAGTGAACGTATACTGTTTATACACACATTCATACATACAGTATGAAGACCGGGACGGATATTTCTCACATTTTCTTTTACGTTTTATGGACTAAATGATTAATTGATTAATTGAGAAAGGATTCTGCAGATTAATTTACATTTAAATGATTCATTATATGCAGCCTTAATTCATCCTGAGGTTTAAACAGAAGTCATGTTTACATTCAGTGTTTCTCACTAAAACTCATTGTGTGTCTGCTGAATTTCAGCAGAGGTCTAAAGCTTCACAGGGAACTTTTAATCGGCTGAAAAGTGAAACAAAGATCAAACCTGTATGGTGGTCTGCGTTTCTCTCCTGCAAACTGGAACAGGTCATCCCTGAAGAAGAGGGGAACCTGGTAGTCCTCCAGCAGCTTCCGGCGTTTGGCGTGTTCACCGTAGCTGCTGTCAAAGATGTAGAGTGGGCTGTCGTCCCTCGTGGTCTCCAGGTATTCCATGTAGTACTTCATCTTCATCTTCACTGAGTATCCGTCATTGTCCTCCCCACACTTGAATTTCTGGTTGCGGTATTTGCGTTTGAGGCGCTCCAGGGTCCATTTTTCCCGAGCGGGCCAGCTCTCCTGGCAGTTCAGCAGGACCACAGGCTTGTAGGGCCGCTCGAAGCGCTGGATGAACTCTTCAGGACTGAGATGGAGGGTGTCCACACGCTCAACGTTGTCCTGCAGCACAACATATATCAGTGTAAATGTTACACAGTGTACATCTCTACAGGCATTTCCAGCGTCCTCTGAGACTCTTCTGTCCATTAGAAGAGATTTTTAACCCGTTTCTTGAGTGGTGACTATATTTTATAATCTTTGAACAAAGACATTTCCAGCTATCATCTTTGTTTGGATTAGGAAATGGAGTCACAGATTCAGAACAGCTGTTAATTGTTGTTAAAAGACCTTCTGGGTTAATCCTTCTGAAATGATTAATAACGAGAGGCACAAACAGGCTGATATCAGGACACAAAGCAAAAGGTGAGTGCCTGAAAAACACACTCTTGTGTTGAGGAATGCAGGTCAGTGGTGGGATGAACTGAATTTTTTCTTTGTTTTAAACACTTCTTTCACAGCCTGAAGGCACTCCCACACACAATGTGGCAGAACAACATAACACCACAGCAGCTGTGGTTTCTTCTTCACTCACTTTGCTTACAATGACAACTTGTCCTAAGATGACATCTTCTAAGTAACTCAGTTATCGCAGTTTTCCATTTATTTACTTCACCCTTATGAATAGCAGAAACGATCTGACAGACAGTGAGCAATGTTGACTTCGAAGTGCAGACCTGCAGCCTGGTCACACCAGGTCTCCTTAAAGGACAGATTAGGGCTTGTGTGCTTTTGAATACCTGTCAGGTGTCCATATGAACATTGAAACTGGTTTTGCTTGCTGTAACCATCCAACTGCTGAAGCCTCATAAAAGAAATTGTAAGCCGACTGCATTTATATCATTTAATAAATGGAAAATAAACTCATTAAATTACAACTGGTTGCAACACCCAAACTAGATTTCACGTAGAGATCAGCTGTAACTTTATGTTTAACTGACAGGTGTAACAGCTGCTTGTATGACTGAACCAAGTGACTGAGCGTCACTGCAGCGCACTGCAAATATAGAGAGATATAGAGTTCAGAACAGAGAAGCTCATTTACTGAAAAGAGTGTAATGGCTTGTCGTGCTTTACTTTGTACTTGAATACTGTAGCCTCATACAAGACAGATATTAGATGTTGGATTCAAATATATTGCTAAACAAACAGGACATTGCATATAACGTCTCACTGCCTTTGTGGCATACACTGTTTCATTTTATCAAATATTTTTGTACAACACTTAGGGCATAAACATATTAAACATATGTTTGTTATGTTATGTTATTCCTATGTTAAATATAGGGGTGTATATCGGACAGTATATTTAAAAATATATTTCTGTAACATATTGGTAACTACAATGTTATGTGAAAAGTAGATGTTGAATCAAAACATTACCATAAATGTAATCATACATCCAGGAAGTGTTACTCCTTTATTTACGCAGGTAAATCACACTGAAATTACAAAATCTCCTTTTTAGCTAAAGTAGCAGCATCAGTGTTTCGAGCTGCACACAGACAACATCGTGTGATAAAGTAGGTCAAAACGGGTCAGAAAGAAATTAAACAAATTTTGTCACAGATCCTGATCAGTCACATTATTTGGTGAAACACCGGCTCGTACAGTGCTCGGTGTCTACGTGACAAACTGCACTCCCTCAGTGAGCTGTAGCTAGCTGATGTTAGCTTAGCTTCGATGCTACATTGACAGTTACCTTTACGGTGAGGTGTGAGAGGTCGAAAGTCTCGTGATAGCCGTGTTTTATCCAGTCTAATGAATCCTTCAGTTCGGGTCTGGCGCTCCGTTTCGCCTCTTTAATCCTCTTCTTACTCTTATGGTTCATTCCTCCTCCTGGTGGCTTTAAAGAGAAAACGTGCGTTAACGCTGCTCAGCTAGCTATCGAGCTAACCTGTGGCCACTACAGAAACACATTCACTAGCCTGCACTGAAACCCGGCTACCTGCGCTGTTCTGACAGTCTCGGCTTATTTATTTGATTAGAAAACAAAACCACAAGTTGGATAATGTGTGAAACACGTCCTCAGATCTATACCTACAAATGTGCGAACTCTTTGAAAACCTGCCTGTTCGATACAGTTTGATAAACAGCTAACAAAAGAAGCTTGCTAGCTGGCTGACAGGCGACACAATATGCTTCGGCAACTGATTGACATCACAAAGCGCCCGCCCCTGTTGCAGGAATAGAAAACCCATTGGCCACAGCGTTGGCGAAAGCAAAACGTTGATTGGATGAAATGTAGAAGTGGCATTCCCGCCAGGCATTTACGTGTACATGATTGGCTGGTATAGTGACCTTCTTGTGTTTTGGTCAATGCGGAAATAGACATCAGCGTGGCTGTTTGTGCTATGCTAACAGTATAAACATCGTTGGAATTGGCTAATTGAATGTCCCATCAGGAAACAAACAGTCGGAATTGTAGCTGCTGATGTAATTATGTAATTATAGAGAGTATTATTGTGGACAATGGACTGCGGTGGAGCTGAAACACTTAGCATAGCTTACAGAGTTTTCACGTTTGAAGAAAGCAAGCAAAACACACAGGAGTCACTTTCTGTCTCCATACCCGAGGTCAGTTTGAGTTTTTTAACAGGCTCCATTATTATACTTCAGGTACAGCAGGTGTTTATGTTTATGGACACTTGCGTGAAACTGACTTCAATTCATGAATTAGCTGTTGTCTTCGTGCCGTGTTGCGCTGTCAAATCAACGTGAAATGTGATTTTAAGTTAATATTTGTATAGAAATGTTCCAGAAGAAGTTACCGATGCTTTTTAAGATATGTTAGAGTCCTGCCCTCAATTCGGCTTAATCCAGTACACGAACATGTGTTTCTGGACATAGATAAACGGTGTGTCCCTAATCATTAGTTAAAGGAAGGAATGAATGAACGTATAAACGTGGTTTGTACCTGCTAAAACAACGAAACGAGTGAAATACGACACGTGAGACTCTTCTCTTTAATTCGGCAAACATCCAGTACAAATGTAAATAAGATCAGGACTAATAGACCTGGATTTCCTGCATCTGCCACCAGTCAGACTACAGTATGGAGGGCTGACGAGCCACAGAAACCAACTCAGAAAGTTCAAGTAAATGAAACAGCGTGCTGCATGATGGAGGTTTGATGTCGTTCACTGTTAACTTGCAGCTTAACTGTGACCCTCACTGTCAGGTCCTGGACCCTCAGTATGGGATGTATGTGTGGCCCTGTGCAGTGGTGCTGGCACAGTATCTGTGGACACAAAGACAAGAGCTTAGGAACAAGACGGTGCTGGAGGTGAGAGGAAGCACGTTTGATTTGTTGGGAAAACTTGCCCGGCCGGACGGTGGTGGACGTTGTGAGGTCTCTCTCCACAGCTTGGTGCAGGTGTGAGTCTGCCAGGTGTGTTGGCTGCGAGGTGCGGTGCGCAGGTGATCCTCTCAGACAGCGCGAAGACTCCGCTGTGTCTGGAGAACTGCAGACGCAGCTGTGAAGCTAATGGCCTCCGTGACGTGGTGGTGCTGGGTCTCACCTGGGGGGAAATCTCACCGGATCTCGTTCTGCTTCCTAAGCTGGACGTCATCCTGGGGTCAGATGTTTTCTATGAGCCTCAAGGTTGGTTCCTGTAAAATAACACAACTAAGATTTTATGTACTGGCTTGGAGGTACCTTACAAACTAAATATGGCCAAAAGTTTGTGGACACGCCTTCGTGATGTCCAAACCTTACCAGCCAGAGTCAGTGTTGGACCTCGATGATGCTCTGCTGTCTGAATGGGAGCAAATCTCTGCAGCAGGTTCAGTATGTGGAGGACAGACTGAGACCAGCAGAGGGGAGGCTGTGAATGAGGATGAGGATGGTCATGAGGGGCCCCAGTGCAAGATTGTTTTACAGGCCATACTCACCTCCACATGCACTCATAATTCCATAAACACACACACACACACACACACAAAAAATATTATAAAATTAGAAATTAGAAAAAAAAGAGAGAAAGGCTGCAGGATTTTAGGACTGCAGAGCTGTCACATGAGCAAACTGAACTGAACTGAACTGAGCTGAAGTGTGTGTGGCTGCATTACATGATTTGGGTTGCATTCTAACTAATCTGAGCTTTTTGTAGAAGTGTCGACCCTCGTGTCCACATACTTTTGGCCATGTCGTATGCGTGTAAAAATGAGAAACCAGACATTTGGAACCTGTTTCAGATTTTGAAGACGTCCTGGTGACTGTTGCCTTTCTCCTGAGGAAAAACCCCAGAGCTCAGTTCTGGACCACGTACCAAGAGAGGAGGTTCAGTATGAAGGCTGGGACACCAGCAGCACGCACGTTTTAACTCACCTGTGAATGGACGGATCCACACGACGTTCTGTTGATTCTGACTGCTGCCTTCAGTTTTAACCCTCCTCTTCCTCCTCTCTGGGTTTCAGTGCTGACTGGTCCATAGAGGCTTTGCTGCACAGGTGGAAGCTGAGCTGCGTCGACGTTCAGCTGGAAACATTCGATGCTGATAAAGCCGAGCTGGCTGGATCGAGTCTGCCAGGCAGCCACGGCGTCCTCATGATGATCATCACACTGAGGACAGACGATGTCGGACACTAACGGACGAAGACGCTGTTTTATCCACTCAGAACAACTGAGACTAATCAACACTGAACAGTGTTTAACTTTCAGGACAGGAATCAGTGAAGTCTTTATCACGGCAGAAGGTGCAGAGAGTAAAGCCACTGTATGTTTACAGAGCAGAGAGACATTAAACAGATTTCTGAATAAAAGGCCACATTTTCCATGTTGAATTAAACAGGAATTAAAGACTGCTGATGGATGGATGGACAGTTGATGAATGAATGAACTTTTATGTCACAGAATGCAGCTCTAAGTACTCGTACACAAAGAGGAAAGTAGAAAAGAAGTTTTACTGTTTATGAAACAGTTTCTGTAGAGAGATGGCAGCTGCTAGTCAGACGCTGTGTTCCAGATGTTCTCAGGGATTCAGAGACCAAGAGAAAGACTTGAATCAGTTCTAAAGATCCACGCAGCCAGTGGAGCTAAAACTGGAGTGTTTTTCTAAACCCCGGCAGCAGCGCGCTGACTGCTCTGTGGTTCTGTGATGGCTGCGTCTGGTCACCACACCACAGTCCATGTTAGCTGTATCAGTGGCAGATTAATCCACATTTGGTGCTGAGGGGAGTGTTTGTGGCAGCAGGACGGTGTGTGTGTGTGTGTGTGTGTGCGCGTGTGCGTGCGTGTGCCTGTGGACCCCTTCAGTGCTCCATCCATGCTGAGCACAGGAAGACTGACTGAGTGTTTTCAGCTCTCAGTCTCAGCTGGAGGTTTGTTTTTGTTATTTACCTCCAGATTGACTCATTTTTAGAGCTGCACTTGTGCCACAGCAGCATTTGAACCTGCTGTCTGTAAACCGGACGGTTGGACACCGCGGTGAAGACGTGACGGAGCGAACGTTCAGGAAGAAGCAGCTGTTTGATCTCACTCAGTGTGTTCATGCTGTTTGGAAGTCCTCCAGGCCGCAGAGAGCTCACGCTCGGTCTGTGGATGTTTGGCCGTCGCTGCCACCTGCTGGTAGATCCACACTTCGCACCCTGCAGCTGCAGGAGGAACCAGTCAGACGGGAGAAAAGGTGCTGACATTTATTCTTTACAAAGTGCCAACATCTGTCAGCCGCTTCTGAGTTTATGTTCAAAACAGAGATTTCAAGACCTGCTTTTGTTCCAGTTTAAACACTGAACGCTTCATGATGAGCTGAAGTATTAAACCTGAGGGTCGGGACCCCTCGGGGTGTCACAATCTGAACAGCTGATTGTGATGAAATGTGGTTGATATTCATGTTCCTTCAGGGTGAGTTAGAATCACTTTGGTGATCCTCTGACTTTATCTCCCTCCAAAGGTCAAATTTTAATGTGTCTGACTTTGATTAATGACCAAATACCTGAAAACTAACGACTCGACCTTGAGCCTCAGCTGGACTGTTTACTGCCAATTAGCTAATGCTAGCATGCTAACATGCTCAACTAAAAAGGTGATTGTTATTTGAATTCTACCTGCTAAACATCAGCATGTTAGCAGTTTCTAATCTTGGCTTTTTGATCATGAAGTACTGGATATTTTAACATCTTCAGGCCTGTAAAAAGATTGAAATACAACATGAAGCTCTGCTCACACTCAGACATATTCCACCAGTAATGAGGGTTTGCAATTAGAGAAAACTTTGATTTTCCAAAGGCATCGAAAGACGACATGCACTCAGACTGAGTAGGATGGGAGACTAAACGGCCTAAAATTGGCCGGATTTTGATTTTAAATCAGGAATTATCTGATCAGAGAACAAATCAATACAATGCTGAAGCTGGCCTCCCAGTTTCAGCTGCTTTCGTGGACACATTTTGATCTGCATCACAAGAGTATTGAGGTTTAATATCCGGTCTGACTGAATACAGGAAAGTGTTTTTTTCATGTTACATTGAATCACTGTAAAAGAGGAGAGAAGAATAAATACACAGTCAAGTCATTTTTAAAATGTTTTAATAGTAAAAGTACTTTAAAAATCCATCAAGAACTCGTCAACACATCAAGAATCACCCGTCTGCCACCACCACAATCACACGTGCACCGCCGCGGTCTGAGCAGAGACCCGGGTGCAGCCCACCACAGGTGAGTGCTTTCCAACACCTCCAGGCGGAGGAGCCCCAGTCTGCTGCCTGTCAGCCAGGTCACTGCTGGATCTGTGGGCTCGTCCTCACGCCCAGGTTAAACCTCGCCCACCGGAGCTCAGGACGCTCCCGCCATCTCTACGTCTCGTTCTGTCGCCAAGGAGGCCGTGGTCGGTTTCCAGGATAAGCTGTCCGAGTCGCCCTGGGTGGGAAACACAAGATTCAGGTTAAAGTAAAAACAAGCCACTGCTCATGCTGAATTAACACCATAACTGAACTCAGCGGACTGTGAGGAAAGCTTGAGCTTTTAGCTCTTCTGAAGTCAAACTGTCACCATCACATTCAGCGTCTGGTGAACAAAGAGTTAACGTGGCTGGGCAGCAACCCCCACAGCCCACACACGGGACAGTTTAAGGAAAAGATCCGTCATGTCTAAGAATAGATCCTCAACAACAAACAACATGACAAATCAATCTACAGGTGTTCACTAATGTGAAATCACAGAGCTCAAAACATGAACCAACAACTTTACCTGCTGTAACAAGTTCAACCCGGACAGTTTCTCATATCTAATAAATCAATCCTTAACATACCCTGCCAGACCTCATAAAGAAACTTTGCAATTTTAATTTCCTGCCCAGTTATGAATGTACGAAGCTGTGGTTCACTGAAGAGACCTGACCAGTCAAATAAAGGACGCTGTGCAACATGAACATTAACAAAAACACCGATTTGAACACAAAATCACCTTTTGAGTCACAACTTTCCACTTCAGTACTGTAGAATAAAACCAGCTAAAGGGAGAGATTCTTAGAGGGAGGGGTGAACTCTGTGAGTTAAGGTTCAAGTTTAAGATCAAACCTACTCACTGCCCTTCAATCTTTAATTAAGCCAGACATCGTTCAGATATTTCCACTTTAAAGAATTGACTCATTCTGATGAAGTACAGAACGCATTTAACGGTTCAGAACTGTCGGACCCAGCCCCGCAGCGGTCCCCCTTCCACTCGGCTCTGGTTTCTGCAGACTGGAACAAAGCGCTGGCTCGGAAACGGACTCTGACTCCGGCTCGGACTCGGCTCGGACTCAGACTCAGACTCGGGCTCGGGCTCGGGCTCGGACTCACCTCAGAAGTCACTCCTTGGCTTTCTTCTCGCTGTTCTGCAGTTTCTCCACGAGCTTGCGCTCGTGCCCGGAGGGGTTGTGTCTGTTGGTGTTCTCGCTGGCCTCCTTCTTGGTCCGGCCTTTCCGGGCTGAGCCTTCTGTTGAGGAAAAACATCAAGTTCAGTTTCAGCGAACACAACAAAGAGCTGATCGTGACCTGGTTTCAGCTGGTGAACGTCAGCTGAGCGTGACGTGGTCTCACCTGCGTACTTATCGGTGAGGTTATAATACTCGTACTGGTCGTAGTACTCGTCCTCAAAGCTGGTGGGCTTCAGGTTTTTCACGTCGACGTGGCTCATCGTGTTTCTGCGAGATTTGCTCCAAGAGAGAGAGAAAGTTTGTCAAAGTTTCACAAACAGCTGCGATGATGAAGGTCCGAGAGTCTCCAGCCGGAAGAGAGAACAAAAACAAGATGTTCTCCTCAACCTGCGGCTGATTTTATAACGAGACACTGAGCTCCTCCCCCTGCACACACACACAGAGAGAGAGAGAGAGAGAGAGAACACATACACAAACACACACGCACAGTTTTTCTCCCCCTGCACACACACACACACAGAGAGAGAGAACACATACACAGAGAACACACACAGAACACAACACACACACACACACAGAGAACACACACAACACACATACACAAGTTTTTCTCCCCCTGCACGCACACACATACAAACACACATAAACAGACACAGACACACACACACACACACACAGTTTTCCTCCCCCTGCACACACACACACACACACACAGCTTTCCTCCTGCACACACACACAGTGAATCAGGTCAGGGCTGTGTGAGCGCTGCAGCTGCTGATAAACAAAGAGAAGAGGAGCTGCTGAGCGGGATGAAGGTCAGACTGTAGCTCAGAGTCAGGTGTAGGACTGTAGGACTCTAACAACTGTTCCAGGAGCTGCTGTTTTCATGTTTTCTCCTCTTCCTCCGTTCAAACTCTGCGCAGCGCTGCACCCGAAGCTGCTGCTTCATGATGCAGGAAGGACTCAGAGCCTGCACTGCAGTAAAAGTACTAATACACACTGTACAAATACTTCAGTGAAAGTATGTAAATGTTCTCTCTGATCTCATCAGATTACTGTGACTCAGTCGTTCATGTCAAAGCAGGATTTTAATGTTGGAGCTGGTTGAGCTTCATTTCACTCTATTCTGTATCAGACTGATCAGACTAATGATTCTTAAATAATTTTCTGATCTAAACTGACGTTGATTGATTTGTTGAAAATCATGTAATTGATTAATTGATCAATTGTTTAAGTGTATTTATGAGGCCTGTAGAGTTAAACTGTGTTCTGACCTGCAGCTTCAATGACATGGGAGCAAAGCTGTGTGTGTGTGTGTGTGTGTGTGTGTGTGCGTGTGTGTGTGTGTGTGTGTGTGTGTGTGGTTATCTCGGTCGTCTTATCATTGTTAAACACCTCGTGACATGTTGAACTAACTTTGGACTGAACTTATCAGAGAGGAAAAGAAAAAACTTCCAGTGTTAATAGTGTTGATAAATCAGTGTAAAGTAAAAGTACAGCAGTATTATCAGCTTCATGCAGTAAAAGAACAGCAGTACTGTCAGCTTCATGCAGTAAAAGTACAGCAGTATTATTAGCTTCATGCAGTAAAAGAACAGCAGTATTATCAGCTTTATGCAGTAAAAGTACAGCAGTACTGTCAGCTTCATGCAGTAAAAGTACAGCAGTATTATTAGCTTCATGCAGTAAAAGAACAGCAGTATTATCAGCTTTATGCAGTAAAAGTACAGCAGTACTGTCAGCTTCATGCAGTAAAAGTACAGCAGTATTATTAGCTTCATGCAGTAAAAGAACAGCAGTATTATCAGCTTTATGCAGTAAAAGTACAGCAGTACTGTCAGCTTCATGCAGTAAAAGTACAGCAGTATTGTCAGCTTCATGCAGTAAAAGTACAGCAGTATTGTCAGCTTCATGCAGTAGAAGTACAGCAGTATTGTCAGCTTCATGCAGTAGAAGTACAGCAGTATTGTCAGCTTCATGCAGTAGAAGTACAGCAATATTGTCAGCTTCATGCAGTAAAAGTACAGCAGTATTGTCAGCTTCATGCAGTAGAAGTACAGCAGTATTGTCAGCTTCATGCAGTAAAAGTACAGCAGTATTGTCAGCTTCATGCAGTAGAAGTACAGCAGTATTGTCAGCTTCATGCAGTAAAAGTACAGCAGTACTGTCAGCTTCATGCAGTAAAAGTACTGTCTGTGCAGTAAAATGTCTCTGACTGATCTCTGATTTTTAGATTGTTGATACTGAAGCATCAATGTCAGAGCAGCATGTTACTGATGGAGCTGCTGCAGGTGGAGCTGCTGCAGGTGGAGCTGTTAGCTAGTTCAGGGGCCGGGCCCCTCCAGAGGGTCACCAGGTCAGTCTGAGGGCTCGTCAGATGATTGACGGTAAAGTTTGTGTGTGAAGTTCGGAGGTGTTGGATGTTTTGATGTGAGTTTGGTTCTGATAGTTCTCATCAGAAACTCTGTGGGAGGTTTAGAGGAGAAGGTTCGGTTCACGCTCATCGACGCGTTCAGATGTGACGAGTCAGACGAAACAGAAAACATATAATTCAGTCTGGGTTCAGCCTGACGTGAAGTGTTGCCTGGTGCAGCTGGAACAAACACAGTTCAAAACAGCAGAGGGAAAAACGGCCCCTCCCTCTGAAGCCACTTCATCCTCACATCATCACGCTGTAATTACAGCCCATAATATCCTCCATCATCTGCTGCTGAAATACACTTCAGATGTTACAGTGAGAGCTCTGGTTTCAGGCTCTGCGGACCTGGAAGACAGAACTCAGTGGAAAAATACTCAGCAAGCCGAAGAGCTGAAGAAGAGTTCAGGCACGCAAAGAAGAAGGCGTCAAGGAGTTACTGCAGTACAGCAGTACTCTACTACTACTACTACCACTGAACTACTAAAGTACCTCAACACTGTACTTCCTGTTTGAGTAAATGTACTTCAACGTTGTCTGTAGTGACTGTGTGCATTTAAAAAAGTCTGTTCTAACCGGGGGGGGGCGGTTATCACAGTCAGAGCGAGACAAAGCGAAGGTTAAGCTCAGTCATCAGACTTTATTCTGGTGCATCACCGTTCACTTCCTGCCGCATCACCGTTCACTTCCTGCCGCCGGCACACTGACAGCAGCTGTTTCTCACTGTCTCCTGCAAACAGCTGGAAGTTTCCACCGTCAGCAGGCAGAGAGACGAGCGAGGAGGACGGACGTCAGGCTGCAGCCACACGTCAGCGCCTCCTCACGGACGAGGAGCTGAGGGGGAGGCGTCACCTGCTCCCTCATCGGGAGTCTTCCTCTCAGCTCTTCGCCTGCTGTGTTTTGGTCTCGTCCTCCTCGTCGGGTCACGATGAGACTCGGTAAATATTGACGGTGGGTTAATGTGTGCCCTCAGTGCTGTCTGTGCAGGAACTGGACCGCGCCCAGTGTCCACACAGCGCCGTAAACCAGGTCACAGATAAGATGTCAGCCATCAGGCTGCAGCGTGTGGCCTGATTCTCACTGACTGAAACCAAACCACACGCATTTAACCTCCTTTCAAACAGGGTGTTCTCCCAGCTCACTGATAATCAAGCTGCTCTTCAGTTCCAGCCTAAATCAGCCCGCGCTGCTGGTTCAGCCCGCTCTTTGCTGTCTGTGGTTGTTTGTGGAGGAGCTGTGTTTGGGTTGGCACAGACGTGGTGTCTTGCACATGTTAAGTTGAATACCTGGCTATTTGTTGTCCGGGAGCAGTGACACAGCAGTGACACCATGCTGTGTCCCCCTGTTTGATTTTAAAAAGTCCTCAGAGTTCACACAGAAGCAGATCTGAACACGTTTATGAGCTGACTGGAGTTCAGTCTGTCACAGACGTTTTGAGGTCTGACTCTTGTTGCTGTGAACAGTTTTCTGTCTCCACATCCAGACGTTCGGAAAGCAACAGCCACAGTTTATGAACTCATCTTATCTGAAGATTACAGTCATTACAGCTGTGTTCAGCTCATATTTCTACCAGCACTCATTCATTAACACAGTGGCCTCAGTTTGAGACATTAATCATTAATTCACAGGATGTTTATCTGCCGACAAATAGCACAGTTTGTACATGAAATCAGGCGCAGGCCAAAGTACCGTCGACAGACCCGTGAAGAGCACAAAGAGATACAAAAGATATCATAAATAAAAGCAAAAAGATGCTTTGAGCCAGTTTTCTGCTCCAGCTGCTGAGCTTTATTTTCCTGCTGAAGCCGTCAGACAGGAGCATGAGCAGGAACTGAACCTGAAGGTTCTGACCTTCACCTCAGTCAACAAGCTAATCTGTGTTGTTCAGGAGGACTAGCATGACATGTTCTGTGCTATGAAACAGGAAAAAAAGCACAGCAGCAATGTGAGGCTGTGTGCTCACTGTAACAAACTCCAAACTGACTTCAGGTCAGGTCAGATGCTGAATAGACATGATGGACGAAGCCATGAGGAGCTATTCACATCCTTTCCTTGAGTAAAAGTAGCAATTCTACTCTTCTTTTTCTGCATATTTAATCAAATCTGATTTTCCCAATTTATAACAAAATACTGAACCAAAATGTCACAGTAATGATTCTTCTTTTGGTAAAGACTTTCAGGGTTAACAGAATTCTCAATAAATCAACATGAAAAGTGTTCGGTGACACAGTGGTGGAAGGAGTATTCAAATCTTTTAAATAAAAGCAGTAATTGGCTATCACAGCGTACAAATACTCAAGTAAACGTCCTACAAATTTTTACTCAAGTAAAAGCAGAAAAGCACTCAGTTACTGTCGACCACTGCTGATACATGAACTCTCAACAACAAACTGAGATTAACAGCTTTTCACATTTTCTGTGCCAAACCTGCAGCTGCACCCTCCGTCCAGCTGGTGGCGGTGTGCAAATCTGCTCCGTTAACTGCCAGTAACACCGAGGAAGAAGAAGAGGAAGAAGCTAATCTGTGTAGTTAGCAAGTCGGTAATAAATAAACAGAAAAACTAACACGGTAAGTGGTGTTGCATGTTGTGAAGAGAAAAAAGATAAAACACATCGTGTATATGAAGTTATCGTAGTGGAAATATGCACAGCTAGCGGAATGTGTTTGTTGCATGACCGTTTAGTTAACAACCTGGCTAATATTAGCGACAGAAACCACTTGCTAACCCAGTCAAATAACGTTTACACTTCAGGAGCTTTAACGTTGATTAAACTATTTAATGTCAATTAATAAAGGTAACATTATCATTTTATTAGCCTTTCTAAAACAAAGGTATGCATTATCCATCGTTTAAACCCAAAATGACACAGTTGTCGCATTAGCTTCAATACGAGCCACTTTTCACAGAAGTTTGCGCTGAATTCCATTCAGAAATCCGTCAATTTGGAGATGTCTTGTTATTCACGGGAGACAAAACCTAGTGAGCTCTTAGTCAAAGCCGGTACGATCCAGTTTTCCATTCGGCTTTCATCAAATCTGCGTTTTAATGCAATGTTGGCATATATAACACACTTTGTTCTCATTTGGTCCCAGAACCTGCATCTAACTTTGCTCCGTACCTTAAAAATTACTTTTTTTTACATGAGGTTTCGTCTGTATCAGCGCTGTTCTAACAAGACTCTATCTGAATGCCAAGACCTTGAAGGAACATGTCAGCTGATACCAAGATTGCCGAGTTGCTCACGGAGCTCCACCAGCTCATCAAACAGACCCAGGTGAGTTAACAGTTATTCCACGGGGGTAAAGGGGAACTTTCTGATGCCTTTGAAATAGATTTGGACAGGTGTAGTTAGATCAAGGTCATTTTTAAGTTTATGGTGTAGTGCTCAGTCAGTCGCTTCAAGTTAATTAAATCTAAATAATCCCCATGTGTCTCTTCTCAGGAGGAGAGGTCCCGCAGTGAACATAATCTGCTCAACATTCAGAAAACACACGAGAGGATGCAGACGGAAAACAAAAGTCAGTCCATTTCTAAACACTGTGAGAAAGTCCTCACACATGCAGTGTTTAGATTTTCCCACTGGTTTCTGTTCTGTGAGTCCGGATTCACTCAAATCTTTTGTGTTCCTCGTGTCCTTCAGCTTCCCCGTACTACCGGACCAAGCTGAGGGGTCTGTACACCACAGCCAAAGCAGATGCTGAGGCCGAGTGTAGGTGAGCAGCCACTAAATATGGCCTCTACTCAATGGAGTCTGAAAAGAAAAGGTTTAAGGACACCTGGTTTCATTTATATGAAATGAGTGTGATAATTACAGGGAACACACCGCCATCAGTTCTTCTGGAATATAGATGGAAAATAAACAGTTTTTCATTAACCTTCACGTACTTCATCGGTCTGGGTTGATGGTCTTTATTTTTAAATTTAAAAATGTATAGTTTTTTTATATTAGCATATTTTATCTATACAGGTTTTACTTTTCAGTTCAAGAAAAAGTATCAAGTAATATAGTCGCCAAAAATCCCCAGAATGATCTCTGGATATTTAGAGTCTCTGGAAGACCTGATCTGGTGGATCAAACTGTTTGGACTGTTAATACTCGTGATGCTCTTTTCTCACTCATCTTTTTATTTCTCAGTATTCTGCGCCACGCTCTCGATAAAATTGCAGAGATCAAGTCTCTGTTGGAGGAGAGGAGAATAGGTACGTGTGCGATGAAGTGATAAAGTGTTAAAATCCGTCTTTTTTAAGATCTGCAGTTCATGTTTTTTAATGTGTATTTGAGTTTTTTTTTCTTTTCTTTTTGCAGCTGCTAAGATGGCGGGAGTTTACAGCGACAGCGACCCTCCCAGGAAGACGATGAGGCGAGGCGTCCTGATGACGCTCCTCCAGCAGTCGGCCATGACGCTCCCCCTGTGGATCGGCAAGCCGGGAGAAAGGTACCTGCTGCCTGCGGCTCGCTGGAGACGCTCACCTGCAAGTGCTTCACTTAAAAGTTGTAACTAGTCTCTAGCTCCACCCCATCGTCGCCCTGACGACTGTCCTTTAAACTTCTCTTTTCATGCTGTCCATGCTTCATGCTGGTTCCTCAGCATCATATCAGCCAAGTGTGAAGCCGATCAGATGAGAAAATCAAAGGACAAACAGAAGTTTGTCTCATAAACTAAAGACAAAAACAGTGGAAATCATCATCATGTCAGCGTGTTTCATTTAAACGTAACATCCTGATATAAAACACCATATATATATGTATGTATATTTATGAATGAATTCTAACATCTAACTCTCACCATCTCAGCCGCGTGTTCAGAAACCAGGATCAGGTGTTTACATGACACAGGATCCTGGTTTCTGTCGGAGTGCTCCAGCTAACACACATCCAGTTCAAAGTGTTGAACCTGACCAGGCTGCTAGCACGCACACAAACACGCTCATTACTGTTAAAAGCATCTTTGCATCTCTCAAGCCCTCAATTTGAACTGTTGATGTTACTGAATTTGTTGTTTCTTCGGCTTCAGAAAAGTTTCTGGTGACGTGTTTTACTTACTTAGTAGTACAGGTTTTATTTAGATTGTACAGTTTTTTTTTAATTTATCTCTTTTCTAATATATGTCCTGTCACAAAGGGTTGAAGAGTAACGCA
Source organism: Chelmon rostratus (assembly GCF_017976325.1). Lineage (NCBI taxonomy): Eukaryota > Metazoa > Chordata > Actinopteri > Chaetodontiformes > Chaetodontidae > Chelmon > Chelmon rostratus. The sequence continues at coordinate 1,118,973 of NC_055674.1, forward strand.
ATTTCGATTCTCTGTTTGTCCTGTACATACTGCAGAATTGACAATAAAGCTGACTTTGACTTTGACTTTGACTAAATCTTTAAGTTGGGTGGAAGATATTTTTATGCTGCTCTGCACACATATCGACTGAAATCTGAAGCACGTGTTTGAAACTGGAACACTGGTTAAAACATGAACCGCTGTCTCTCCCTCTCAGCCCGCCTCCTCTTTGCGGGGCGACTCCAGCCAGCAGCGACTACGTGGCCAAACAGGGCGACAAGGTGGCAGCGAGGGTGAAGGCCGTGGACGGAGACGAGCAGTGGATCCTGGCTGAGGTGGTCAGCTACAACCACTCCACCAACAAGTGAGTCCAAGTCTCAGGATGCGAACAGGAAAGCACTTCAGTGTTCTCCAACAGATCTGACTTCTCTTCTCTTCTCCCTCCAGATACGAAGTCGACGACATCGATGAAGAAGGCAAAGAGTGAGTTTTTCCTTTCACCGCTTCATATTTACCGTCTCAGATATTCAGCGTGTGTTCCAGCTCCCGCCTCCATCGTTGCTTCTGCTCTGTATGTATTCCTCCTGTTGTTATCGTTTCTTTCAGGTTCAGTCTGATGTGGTCACAGTTCTTCAGTCCTGCTCTGGTATTTGGTTCTGTGTCTATGTTGGGTTCCACAGTTAGACACAGCTTGCTAAAGCTAATCTAGCTGGACATTCTGTTCTGGTCTGATCACAAACTGTCTCTCATCTTTTAGATGTGCGTCCTGATTATGCCTAAATTTTAATAATGAATTAAACTGAAATTAAATGTGTAAAAAGTCGGTCACAGATGACCTGAAGAAGTAGGATCTCATGATCCGGTTCCAGACTCCAGACCTGGTGGCCGGACGTGTCATTAAAGTGTGTGTTTGTGTGTGTTATCAGGAGACACACTCTGAGCCGACGGCGGATCATCCCTCTGCCTCAGTGGAAGGCCAACCCGGAGACGGACCCAGAGGCCCTGTTCAGTAAGGACCAGCTGGTGCTGGCCCTCTATCCACAGACCACCTGCTTCTACAGGGCCCTCATCCACACTCCACCACACAGGGTGAGACGCTCAGCACTGACGAACATGTGACACGGCGGCAAAACTCACTTCACACACAATCTCTCACCGTTCAGACACAACGCTAACTAAGTGTTAGCTACAGTAACAACTCTGTGGTCCTGAACCTGAGACACAGCTAACGTCTGCATGAAGCACTGGATCACTGTTGAACCAGTATTAATACACAGGAAGCAGGAATTGAGAGGGACGGATACAGGACTGAAGAACCCGAGTTCCTCCTCAGGTTCCTCTCAGGATGCAGGAGCTCCCAAACTAACCTCAGCGTGTGTTTGTTTGCAGCCGCAGGACGACTACTCGGTGCTGTTCGAGGACACGTCGTACGCTGACGGTTACTCCCCTCCGCTCAACGTGGCCCAGAGATACGTGGTCGCCTGCAAAGAGAACAAGAAGAAGTGACTGACGGCTGCATATTAGCACCAGGTCGACGAAGAAAAGCCTGTTTGGGAGCATTGTTGTGTTTTAAAATGACACTGATTTCCATTTTTATATGAAAATATGTTCAGAAATATTTGTCAAATTTGTGTTTCAGAGCATTTAGAGCAGGTTCTGGTCCACAGCTTGTCTTGATCGATCAAGTCCCTGAACAGACTTTCTCTTTTATATGAGATTGTATTTGTCAAACTCACCATGCGGAGAAGAAGTGAAAATAACAACCCAGACCTGAACGTCTCATGGGGTAAAATCTCAGCTGTGTCCTGAATCCATTCAACATGCAAACTCAGAGTCTGTAGTGTCTTCACACAAGAAAAGGGACAAAATAAAGAACTGAAAAATCCTCCAAACAGTCACTGTAGACGCTGAAGATTTTTACTGTTGTCCCACAATGCATCAGACAAAGGAGCTGCTCACATCTGAGGGTGAACGCCAGGAACGCGTCAGAAAACAACACGAAGACACAGCAGCTGAGTTTGTATTCTAATAAAGACGCTGAACATGTTTCAAACATCCTGTTTAAGCGTCCAGTGGCCAGCAGAAACCTGCTTCCTGTGCTGTTTGATTATTCTGCATATTTTATATATTTTTTACATGTCAGGTGTTTATGATTGTTGTGTGAAACTTAAAGATCAGACTGAAATACGATGATGCTTCGCTGCTTCCTCTCTTCTTCCACCAGCCACGTGTACAGCTGTAGCACTGCGATCAGCTGTGTTACGAGATTAGATCCACTTCAGTGTGAGATTTCTGTGTCTTCTTCACACTGAACACTGTTCCACTTACATAATGATAGTTTGTTCTGCCATCAAGTATTCCAGACGAGTGATTATAGTTATTTATACATTAATGTGTTCATCAGCTGGTAAAGGTGGAGCTCCTGTTAATGACATTATATACTAGGAAGCTAAATTTCCCCCGGGGACCAATATGCATCATGATTGTTGATTTTATTTTGTATTTAAAGCCAGAACAAATTACATTAGAAAAATCTTGTGCTGGTCGACCCTGATTATAATCATGTGAAATGTGGAGACGAACAGAGGCTTGATTGAGTTTTCCCAGCGGAAAATCCGCTCATGAGTCACTTCCTGAACGGCTCTGCTATATCCCACAGTACGTGAAGGCAGCAGCGGAGTCACTCATGGCTCACAGAGCGCCGTAGAAAACATCCCGACTGAACGACTCTGCTTTATCCCACAGTACATGAAGGCAGCAGCGGCGCGCTCGAATGAAACATGGCTGAAGCGGTGAGTGTTTGACAGATCAGCTGCTTTTATCCGTTTAAAACTACTCAATTCGTGAATTCTGTTAAAAATGCGAAGTGTAACATTGGTGTAATCAAACTCGCTATTAACGAATAATAAACAGTTTGTGCTTTGAAGCCACAGAAACCGATTAATATACCTCTAACAGTGAATGAACTGTACGTTAGCTTCAGCGCAGGCGGGGGTTAACGTTAGCTTAACGTTATTTAACGTTACTCAGACTCGGAGCGCTGGCCGGTAATAACGGCCCTGCTCGGAACGGCTCGGTTTCTGGGCCTCTGATGTTGCTGCTCGCAGCTTTCTCGAGCACCGGTCATCTGAAACTGGTCCACACGTACACGAGTACTGGTGAAAACTGAGCTTTATCTAAGCGTGTTGTGCAGTTTCAGGTCACTGGAAACCGGAGCGTTCAGACCTCCAGAAACTGTTTGCAGCGTTGATGTGTGAACAGGGAAACTGGTTTCAGTTTGAGACCACAGATTGAGCGCCATTGTCGCCCTTTTTAACGTTACATGCGGAGATTTTGTGTGACGGCGGATGAGGACAGAATAGCGCTGGAGCTAACTTTGCTAACAGGACTAAACGTGTTTACACGGCAGGATGTAGCGGCGCGGCGCGGTGCGGTGCGCGCGGCTCTCACTTCATTATGATGGACGTGCGGTGCTGCGGCAGACGTGTCGTGCCGCGTCCCTGCCGCAGTGACCCTCTCCTTTCATGGCTCTAGTCTGGGGCTGCATTTAATTATTAGTTTTTCATCGTCAATCAACAGTTCTATCCAAGATAAGTCAAATAATCTAATGACTAATTAATCATTCATTCGTTCTATGACTTAATATAATTTATCCCAAATAAATATGAAAAACTATGATAATATGATAATAATAATAATAATAATGGAGCTGCTAGCTGCATGGAAAGACTAACCAGCACGGTTTAATTTTGTTTCTGTCAAGCTTGACTGAAGCGTGTTTTATGATTAGTTAACGAGGAAGTTAAGATCGTCTGAGTTCAGTGAAAGAGAGAAACTCGGTTTGAACCTTAGAATTAGACTGTGAGACATCAAAAACCTGAAAATTGAATGTGTTGTTTATGTGGAATTGAGTCAAAAGTTGAATTTAGTGTGAACCAGTGTAGTTCTGTTCTGTTATTAAATAAACTGCAGCTTCAACACTGATGGATCATATCAGGTTTTCAAAAGCCAATCCAGGCTTAATACCAACCGCCACCCTGATCAAACACACATCACAGACCGTTTATTACTCGTTAAATGATGTTTATGAGTAGAGAGCAGCTCAGCACAGCCTCTGTGTCTCTCCCAGGTGTCTGACAGCGAGGTGGAGGCTGTGAGGCCGCCGCCCAAACGCCGTCGCATCCTCGACCCCTCAGCTATCGTCCCGGTGCCCGTGTACTCCAACAAGGTAAAGAGCCAACAGCCAGTAAAGGCTGATTCCAGAACAGTGTGCAAGATTTTTGCACAACCTTGATTTCACAAAAGCCTTCACAGTCGGGACGCCTCAGTGCTGCAGATCTGAGGCAACAGAAACATCTTTTAAATCACTTCTCAAAAAGCTTTTATTAATGTTAGTGCGCTGTTTTAATTCCTACATTTTTATCTTTATTATTATTATTAATTTTGATCTTATTGTTATTTTGGTGTTTTATTCATTTTGGTTTTGTGAAATTTTAATTGCCTCATTAGCTCCTGAAATGTTTTCATCATTGGAGCTCTTTGTGACTTTGTTTGTATAAATAAAGTTTATTATCTAATGGAGTTGTTTAAGTCACCTGAGTGGTTTTGTTTTCAGGTGAGCAGCAGTCTGCAGCTGAAACCAATGGCAGCGATGTTCCTTGACAAGAAAACCACAGGTACGTTTTTATTGGTGTTTGAGTGAAAAACTGGGCTGTGATTGGTTTGTTTTTTAATGCTGCAAACTGACGTTTCTGTCTCCGAACAGACGACAGCGCGGACGAGAGTTTGTGTTCACAGTCATCTCAATCGCAGTCAGCGAGCTTCACCCTCCTCAGTGACTCTGAGGAAGATGAACCAGAGCACACGAAGAAGAAAGCAGATCTGTGAGTAGTGCAGCTCAGGTTGAGGTCAGAGAACTGCTTCATCAGCAGAAAGCCCTCGAATCTAAAATGAGCTTTGTTCAGAAAGTGGATCGTAAATTCAGTTCGTTGAAATGAGTCGGCACAGTTCTGCTCCAGGTTAGATCTCACTCAGCAGTGTAGTGATGACTACTCACAGATTCATGTAACAGGAACAGATTTTCTTCGTTCTCTTTTTATTTCAGAGAAACTATTCGCTCCCCGTCTCCCCCACCTCCAGAGAGTCTAGTCCAGAAGCAGTCCAGGCAGGTCAGACGGAAGATCAGGTGAGTCTGGATTCTAGTTCACTGTTTTATTTGCTGTAGCACAATGTGTGTGTGTGTAAGTGTGTGTACTCTGAAAACTAATAATACACAAAAACTGTAAATATCTTTTCAGTCACAAAGAAAATATTAAGAATTTTATAATTAATTGTTGAATGAATTCTGGTTGGGAGATGCTGTATATGAAAGAAATCTTGAATCTATATTGGGGCACTGAAAGCAGCTGAAGTGTCTGTTGAAGCTGAAGCTCTGAAAGCAGCTGAAGCTCTGAAAGCAGCTGAAGCTCTGAAAGCAGCTGAAGCTCTGAAAGCAGCTGAAGTGTCAGTTGAAGCTGAAGCTCTGAAAGCAGCTGAAGTGTCCTTGATGTCTGAGCCATGAAAGTGTTCCTATGTCAGTTAATGAGTGCAAACTGAAAGCAGTGAAACTGTCATTTGAAGTGAAAGGCATGAAAGTGAATGATCTGAGTTGATCTTGAAGCGGCAGAGGTGGGTGAAGTGTGTCCACTGTGTCCTCAGCGAGATCGACAGGAAGCTCCGGGAGGTGACCTCCCTCCTGTCCCCTGAGCCTCAGAACAGGAGGACGAGACGCCGCCGAGCTCCCCCGTCTGAAGACCAAGATGATGTCATCGACCTGAACCCGGACTCTGGAGTTGAGGATTTTTCATACAGCTCCCTGATCCGGGAGATCCCCCTCAAGATCCGCTGCCGAACAGACGTCCACAAGATCCCGGTGCTGTCGGTATGTATGCAGAGGATCGCCAAAAAAAACATGAAAACACTGATGCAGCACTAATACACACTGTACAAATACTCTGTCATCAGTAGTACATGATGAACGCAGTAGTACATGATGAGCGCAGTAGTACATGATGAACGCAGTAGTACATGATGTCACGTTGTGTTTTCAGTCGACACCTTTACATACCGTGGTGACCCAGCTGTCCGACGTCCTTCACGTTCCTCCTTCTCGCCTCCTGTTGTTGAGGGAGGAAGTGGAGCTTCCGGCAGACTCGACCGTCGGCGAGCTTGGCCTCGGCATCGCAGACATCATAGGTGAGTCACATGACTCGCGGTTCTTCTCTGTGTTAGCAGGTTGCTCTGATCGTGAGGCTGAAATCTACAACCAGCTGAGCTGCTGAAGAAGAGTTGGACAACATTCTTATCACTTACTGTCTGTTTCCAGAGCTTTCAGCCTCATCCCATGGCTTTCTTCAGCAGGTGGTGTTTGCTCAGCTGTCAGTGATCAATAAAACTGTCAATCAAACAGATGTGTGCGCGGCAGTCATCCAGCAGTCGACATTGACCTCAAACTGCAGGAAATCTAAAATCCTACATCTGAAACTCTTTTTGCTCTTCGTCGTGCAGAGTGTGTCGTCATGGCAGCAGAGGATGACAGTGGGGGCGGCAGCAGCATCACAGTGAGGCTGCAGAGCAAAGACAGAGACTCTTCACAGGACTTCTCTCTGCACAGAGTTCGTAGCCCCTCGTCTCTTCATCATCATCACTTTGTGCTCGTCTTCGCTGCAGGACTCAAACCAGTCATCTAATCTGTGTGTGTGTGTGTGTGTGTGTGTGTGTGTGTGTGTGTGTGTGTGTGTGTGTGTGTGTGTGTGTGTGTGTGTGTTTCAGGACGCACCGCTGGGCTCCATCTTCTCCCAGTATCTGTCCAAGATGTCTTCCGGCGCCCAGCGAGCGGTCCGCTTCCACTTCGACGGCTCCAAAGTGACGCACAGCCAGACGCCGGCTCAGCTGGACATGGAGGACGGAGACATCATCGAAGTTTGGATTTAAGCCTTTGGGCTCATTTCAGAACTCTAATTAGTCCACGGGTTTGATAATTCAGTTACTTTATTTGTTAAAGTCACTGGATTTATTAATGCTGAAGATGCAAAGATCAGCTGAGACACTATTCAAAATGTTTTTTAAAGACACAAACCCTTCAATCCTTGTACAGTTGTGAATTTATTTTAATGCTTTGGTGACTAAACAGCTTCTACTTCTGACCTTTTTACTGAACATGTCCTGTTATAGCAAATAATAATAAAAGGAGTTTAAGTTACTCTGTGAGGAAACGTTAAGCCTCCTGTTTGTGAAACTGCTCATGAATGTGGTTTCATGTCTGAAGACTTCCTGTAATTTACTGTATCCTCAAGCCATAAGACCACTAATGATTGTCATTATCAATGAATCAGTTATTTTCTCGACTGATCGATTAATTATCTGGTCTATGGGATGGATGCAGTGGATCTGAGTGTGACCCAGTGTGTCTTCCCAGTCAGTTGGATGTACAACCTGAGGAGGCGATGCATCCCACCACCCTTCAAGAGCAGATTTAGTGCTAGGATCCCCTTCAGGACAGCACGCAGACCTGCTGCAGCCAGCAACCACCCTCAGAGCACCTTTAACAGACCTCATTTGTGCACCATTGCGTCCAGGTCCTGGGTGGAGGAGTTTGGCTATCAGGTGCCTGGAGTCTAACACAGATCTTAATGGAGGGTGTCAGGGTAGAGATCCTCAGCTCTCCTGATCCGTCCTCCAACTGATGATATCAATGAACTGGTCCAGGCCTGGTGCTGAAGATGATAACCTGCTGGCAGAGGAGGCTTACTGCAAACCGTCTGCTCGGGCTTCTTACGAGAAGGATCTCAACCTCAAGCGATGGTGGAGAGGTTGGATTAGGGTCAAGTAAAGCGATAGCTGAGGCAGTCCCATCATTCCAGAGGTGCTGAGGAAGCTGGTCAGCTTTCTAACCTCACTAATGTCCTCTTCACAGAGGGGGTAGCAGGAAGGCAAGGCCACTGGGAACTGTCTGGGAGAAGGGAGGGCTGGAGACTACCACCAAACCACCTCTGTGGTTGGGTGAGTTTGGAGGGTGTTTACCTTTGTATTCTCTACATACCGTCGACATGACTTAGTAGACATTCCCTTCATACCTCCTGACACACTGTTTCCCCCCACATGAAAGTGCATAGATCTCTTTTAATAATAGAAAGAATCAGTATCTGTGAGTCTGGCCCTGTATTGCCTGGAACCAAATGTGGTATCGCCCATGCCTGGTGGGTGGGGCCGGGGATCACACCTGGGCCAGGTGTTACTAATGGCCTCTTTCCTTCACTGTAGGCACCTGCTGGTTATGTTGCCGCTCTGGTTCTTCAGTCTTTTCCTTTGTTTACATACAACACACACACACTACCATAACCTTTAGTACTAACTCAACTGACCTCCACCCTCCATGTTTGTAGTTTTCTCATGTTTTAATTATTTTGTCTACTCCATTAAGGTTGTAACAGTTGATTACCAGCGCTGCAGCAGTATAATAATGACTACTTCCACGATAAACAGCCACTGATGATGAATTTAATCGATTGATATTATCATGTGACTCGCTGATGAGAAAGTCACGTGAGCTGCGGAGCGGAAGTGTTGTCGGCTCCATCATGGCGGCGGTGCAGAATTGTCATCTGTGAAGTGTCCCGGAGTAAACATTCACTTTTATCCAGTGCAGTCCCGGAAAACGGTGTTCACGGGAAAGCTTTTTATCGTAAAGCATCGATATGGGTTCTGAACAACATTAACGACTGTGTGTGACCAAGAAAAGCTTCGGACCGGCGGCGGAAAGAGGAAAGAAGCGTCAGCCCTGACTCATCCTCCAGGTAAACAACAGCAAACAACAGGCTAACACCGCGGACTGAACACGAGTCAGCGGGACAGTACATCAACAAATGGATGATAATATGAAACTGTTTCGTTAATGTTTCCTCATGAACCCTCATTAAACTGAAGCTTTCATGAACTCTGCTTACCCCTCTGGTGTAGTTTAGCTCGGTATCATCACGCCCAACTCCATTCAAAACACCGCCAATTTATCGTTGAGTAATTTAACGTCTTTATTAGCTTAAGAGAGCATTCATCAGGGCCGGTTATGTACTGTTAGCATACAGTGGGCTTACAAGCTAACCAAACATATTTGTCATTGCGTTATTATTAGCTTGCTTAGACGTATTGCCTTTTATTCTAGCAAAGCGAATTATATTTAACCGTCGGTGATAGTAAGACCTGCAGACGATTTGTACAAGTTAATTCAGATTAAAGGAAATTATTTAGTTAACCCGCATAACTCATCTGCTGCACATCTCATTCGCTTTAAAGTTGCCTTTGCTACACCGTAAAGCAGAGTAGATAAAACTGACTGAATCTTGAATGGAGTCTGGAGTGATACACCCTTCGTGCCAAAATGCGTTTGGAAAATTATCCAACTTTACTGTCGAATATATCAGAAGGTCTCTTAAAATGTCCCATATGATACATCAGCTGTTAATAATTAACGTTACGTTTGTTGCAAAGCGGGATTCATAAAACTGACGAAAATCTAAATCTCTGGAGTGACGGTCTCTCTTGCGCCAGTCCATTTGAAATACAACACTTTTGGTAAATAATCTTTCTTACTTTTCTGCCGAATTTGTCAGAGGGTAGGTGCCCTGTGTCATATATCACAGCAGGTGCATTGTGAAGTTTGGTTTTAAAAGGCAATTCACTAAGGGGAATTGAGTTTGGGGGTTCGTTCTCTCCATGCTAGACCTTTTTTTTTTATCTAACGCATCTGCCGGATGTCTCAGAAGACCCTTTGAAACGGAACAGGCCATTTCTCAGCTGTCATAAAGTAAAGTTACGTTTGTTGCAAAGCGAGACACGTAAAACTTGCTGATTTCTGAATGGAGTCCGGAGCGGCGTTCAATACTGGAGCAGGCCGTTAGCGGCGGCTTATTGTTTGCGCGTGCTTACACGCCGCGTGAGTCGTTTAAAATGTCAGCGCGAGACAACAGAGCAGCAGCAGCAGCAGTGTGGATCAATGAGCGTCTGATCGTGCGCTGATAGCTCTGATCAGTGACGTGTGTTTGTAAAACGGACAAAGTTCGAGAAGTGAGTGGGTCACTGTTTACATGCCGTGCACTTCTACACGTTCACTGTCTGACCCTTTCTGTGTCGATCTCTGTGTTGTTGGCCAGATCCGATCAGGATCAATAATTTCATAGAGTCATTAAAGGTGTTTTTATATCAATCAAGGTGAAGAAAAATCAGCAGATTTAGTCTTTGTTGGACCTTTGCAGCAGTCATAAATCTCCATGACACCCTGAGAAGGACACGAATGTGACATGATAACTTTATGATTTTAAATATACTGACATACATCAATTTATTGAGCAGTGATAATTATGACAGCATCAGCATTGTCCTTATTGCCCACCTGAGCATAAAGACAAGGACTGCACTGACTGATGTGTGATTATTTTCTAGAGCAGCGATTGATTATTCAATCAATACAATGTCATAAAAAAGTAAAACATGTCCAAAGTCTGTGATGATGTCTTCAGATGTCTTGTTCTGTCTGGCCAACACAAAGATATTCAGTTTACTACCACAGAAATTCAACAGGTCTCCATGTTTACACTGAAACTGCAGAATTTCTGTATCTTTGCTTTCAAAAATGACTTGATCAGTGATTAATATTGTTTGTAATACAAATAACAGATTTATCATCGTATAATCAAGAAAACAACCGGAACACAAAGCAAATCAGACACGAGAAGGAGAGAAGAGTTATTATAAATATCCTCTGCTTTACATAGTGTTTAAAGATTGGAGATATAAAACAGATTCTCTGTTTTATATCGTTTCAAGCTGAATATCTTTGTTTTTCGACTGTTCAAATCAGAAGACGTCACCCTGAGCTGTGCAAAACCTCTGCAGCATTTTTCACTATTTTCTAATATTCTACCAACGACTACATTTCATTGGAGTTCACAGTGAGCTGCTCTGACTCAGTCTCCCCCTCAGATATTGATCTTTAGAGACTTTATCCTCCAACACTGAGAACGAGTCTGCAGGGAATCATTCACGGGTTCATCAGCGGGTATCTCTGAGTGAGTTTCCCAGCGTTAGAGGAACTGAGCTCTTCTTCTCTGTGATGAACGATGCAGATATCTACACCAGGAAGCTTTGACAGTCGTGTGAGTGCACCGTAGAGCTGGATTAAAGCTGGATCTGTTGTACAACCGGATCGTCCTCTGTACGAGCGATCCTGACGTTTGGAGACAGACAGTTTCCGTTTGAGGCGGTGAAGTCTGAGACACCTCGAGGTGGTTTGTTCACCGCAGGACAAACCCTGATGTCAACAACCGATTCCTGCTCTGTGGCACGTGTCGGAGTGATCACATGACTGCAGTTTCACCAAGTCATGTCCATCACGGCTTCTCCTTTCTCTGCCTCTTCCTCTTCTTCTGCTCAGGATCTTCAGTCTTCAGCAGCGCCACATTTCACTCAGTTCTCTCAGGTTTCCTCCTGCCGGCAGCGAACTTGTGTTTTAAGGTAATCTGTGTTTCAAAAGATCGTCTTTGTCGAACAGATAGTGATGACAGATGTAGATGCTGCAGGCCGTTAACGTCTTCTCCTGCTGATCAGTGTCAAAATCACATGTATGTGTAAACAGCCACTGTTAATCTGTGTTAATTAACATGGAATCATTAATTTAGTTTATAGCTCTCATATTAAAACGGCAGAAGATGCGATGAAAAGAAGACAAACAGGGAGATGAAGTGATGCTCCAGCAGAAAGAAAAAGACTTTCGTAGTCACACAAGTAATTAATGCAGATTAAGTGATTTGATTGACGTTTTACTTAGAAAGTGGAAGATGAGTAAAGACCGAGAGTCTCAGTTCTCCTTTAGTTTATCTCATCTCACCCACAGGTGTGTGGTGGAGCAACGAGTTTCTCACCAGAGCTGAGATGACGAGTAGATTGATCGATGATTGACAGGAAATCCAGATAATTGCAGTTATTGTTTTGAGCTAACATGTCAAAGCGTTCCTGGTTCCAGCCTCTGAACTGTGAGGATTTGCTTCTTTTCTGGCTTCTTCCTCTCAGTCTGTGGAAAACCAAACAGTTCAGTCGGTAAAATGTTCACATGCTCGAGCTCTTCGGCTCTCAGCAGGAAGCTCCCAGCCTCTGCAGCTTGTTTCATTCTGTTTAAAGGAGTGAAAGCAGTCACACACTGGTGAAAGATGCAGCGTTTCAGTAATGAAACACTCAGAGCTCCAACAGTTGTCTCCTCTTCGTCGGGTTTGAATGAAGCTCTGTGTGAATGTTCAGGAGGACGGTCACACTTGTGAACCTGTGAAATTCTGTCCTCTGGGGTACGTGCTTTCGGTGTTTGTGGCGCCCCCTGTGGGTCGGCTCACGGTGCTTCTCGGTGTGACACGCTGAGCTGCGAGTCCAGTTCCGACTCGTTCTAACCTTCAGTGCAGCAGCAGCATTTAAAATGTTCACGTCATGTAAAGGTCGTCTCATAATATTACAGAACGTCTTCGTCATCTACGAATCTCTTCAGGTTCCTGATAGTAAACATGTCGTATCAGATCGAAAACAAATGAAACGAATAAAATGAATGAAGTTGTTGCTTTAAAAAGAACAATATAAAGACGTTCTGTCTGTATTTGGATAAATAACGGTGGTCTGTGTGGATCCCCCTCCTCAGCGGCGGCCATGTCTCTGGGCGAGCCCACGGCGGACTCGACGCCCTTCTTCTCTGATGACAGCGAGGCGGAGGGTCCGGAGGAGCAGAGCGCGGCGGGCCAGCGGGCGCAGGAGGAGTCGGCCAGCGGGGTGTCCAGAGTCCGAGCGCTGCTGACCGTCTTCATCCTCTGCTACATCAACCTGCTCAACTACATGGACAGGTTCACCGTGGCAGGTACGCCACCTGCGGCCTCATCACAGCCAATCAGAGGCTTTCACGCCGACCACCTCTGGAACATTAGTGTTGCAGGCTCGTTCATTTATTATTGGAAACTTTATTCTTCATATATGTTAAATTTAACTGAACCATTGAACTCATTTTGATCCTTTCATGCATCCAGCTGTGCACTAACTCAGAGACTGATATCAACTGTTGCTCCTCAAAGAGTTTTCCTTTAATTCAACAGTCAGAATAACAGGAACGCCTCAGGCAGAAGGTGTTTTTGTGGTCGGCGACAGGCGGGAGATCAGCCAACGATCCAGGGAATCCTCTCATCAGAGAACTGATATCTTTGCTTGAAATATGACGATAAATGAGTGATTAGCGCAGATTCTGATTGGTTTCCTGTTCGGCGCCAGTCGTGACACGTTCACAGGTGTCTGAGGAGTAATCACTGTGTTGACTCCACCAGGTGTTCTCCCCGACATAGAGCACTACTTTGGGATCGACGACGGGAAGTCTGGTTTACTGCAAACAGGTAAGAAGAGATCCTGTTTCATCAGAAATGTGTCCAGCAGCTGATTTCAGGTATTTTCTTAGAGGAACTGTTCCATCAGAACAAACATGAACGTCAGTTTGTTGCTTGTTTCCCTCCAGTTTTTATCTGCAGTTACATGTTTCTGGCTCCGGTCTTCGGATACCTGGGCGACAGGTACAACAGGAAGTTCATCATGAGTTTTGGCATCACATTCTGGTCTTTGGTGACACTTGCCAGCTCCTACACCCCCAAAGAAGTGAGTCACATGATGCTTTTCCTGTTGTGACATCATTTCCTCCTGCAGTATGACATGAAACGCAGAATGTAACCCCTCCTCCTCCTCCCCCCTCATGCCCCTGCAGCATTTCTGGGTCCTGCTGTTGACTCGAGGCCTGGTCGGAGTGGGAGAGGCCAGTTACTCCACCATCGCCCCCACCATCATCGCTGACCTCTACGTGAAGGGAAAGAGGACAAACATGCTCTCCATTTTTTATTTTGCCATTCCCGTGGGCAGGTGGGTGGAACGACGGGCGGAGAGTCCGCCTCCACGCGTCACATGTTCGTATTGAACTAACCTGAAGAGAGAAAAGAGTCACGTTTAAAAGCCTTAATGAAGCATAGTTTAATCACACAATTCATCATAAAGTCTAGACTTAATAACGGCGTCACGCTGCAGCTCCACGTGTTCTCTCTCTTTTGGATTTTACTTCCTTTCATCGTTGTTTAAGATGCAGTTTAAATAAAGTTATTGTTTTGTGCTGGTGATCAGTGTTAATCTTTATTGATCAGGCTGGTGTTGACATGCATGTTGCATCCTCTCTGGTCACAGTGTGACGCTCACCTGGACGCAGGTTATCTTCATTTGTAAGCCTCAAACAGGAAGTCTTCCCACTGACCTCCCTGTCTTTTCTTCCTGGCAGCGGTCTCGGCTACATCGTGGGCTCGCAAGTCAGTAATCTGGCTCAGGACTGGCACTGGGCCCTGCGGGTCAGTCTGACACGTGTGTGAACCTGGTGTTTGTGCTCCGGTCCACCTGTGCTGTCCTCTCACAGTGCTTCCTCTCTTCAGGTGACTCCGGGCTTGGGGCTGATCGCGGTGCTGCTGCTCCTGTTCGTGGTCCAGGAGCCTAAAAGAGGGGCCATCGAAGCCCGACCGGAGCATCACCTGCACCAGACCAGCTGGCTGACGGACCTGCAGGCTCTGAGCAAGAAGTAGGTTCAGCAGCCCCCACGTTCGGACACCAACTGGTCCGTGAGCGCCTCGTCTGCTGGTTTCTGTTAATTAGACTTTTGGTTTGAATGAAATGAAGTCGTCTAGTTTTGATCATGTGACTCAGAGCTGAAAGGTGATGTTTGACACTGGGGTGTCGTCTGTTCACAGCCTGAGCTTCTTTTCTTCTTTGCTCGTTTCGATGTTCCATCAATTGAAACCAAACCTGCAGCTGCTGCAGGAACATGTGAGAACCCGGCAGGAACGCTCACACATCATTCGTAAACTGCGGCGCCGCGGTCGCCTGCGCTGCTCTGCAGACGTCTTCTGTGTGACGAGTCAAACGTCACGTGAACGTTGTGGCTGTTTCAGAAACCTTCCTGTCACGTCTGAGTCATCGTGGAACATTTACTGAAACTGATGTTTGACAAAAAGATGAATGTTCAGCATCTGAAAACCATCGACAGTAAAATGTTAAACAGTAAACACTGAATGTGCTGTTAATGGAGTTCACCTGGATGAAGATGGTAAACGTCCTCTCAGGTGTAGTCGCTCACCTGCTGCTGTCTGTTTCTCTGCAGCTACAGCTTCGTGTTGTCCACCTTTGGCTTCACGGCGGTGGCGTTTGTCACCGGCTCTCTGGCTCTTTGGGCTCCAACATTCCTCTTCAGAGCAGCCATCTTCACCGGGGAGAGAGCGCCCTGCGTGGAGGGAAACTGCGCCGCCTCAGACAGGTAACACACGGGTCTACCTGGTCGGCCAGGTAACGGCCGCACAGTAGAAGAAGTCGCAGCTTTTCATCGTGCTCTCTGGCTCTGTGGTACAGACATCCTGACGCTGTTTCTCCTCTCACAGTCTGATTTTCGGGGCCATCACCTGCGTCACAGGTGTGCTGGGCGTGGCCAGCGGCGTGCAGGTCAGCCGGCTGCTGAGGACGAGGACGCCCCGAGCCGACCCGCTGGTCTGCGCCGCCGGTCTGCTCCTCTCGGCGCCGTTCCTCTACCTGGCCATCGTCATGGCTCAGGCCAGCACCATCGCCACATACGTGAGTTCTTGGTTTCAAACAGGGTCCAGACTCAAACCTGGTCTTAATGTAGACCTGATCCCGACAGGCTGAGCAGCACCCTCTAAGGTGGAGGAACATGGAGGATTATTTTCACCGCTTTGCTTTGCAGGAGAGGCTACATGTGAAGTCAGATTCAGGTTCATTGGCTGCGTGTGTGAACTCAAAGGGATCTGACTCCGGTTTCTCAGCGTTCCACTCAGAACCATTTACAGGAAGGTGGAACGAGACAAAACAAACCACCATGTTCTCACAGCGTCTTTACGCGAGTGATGAACAGATACAGACGTGCAAATGGATGTGATTGATGTAATAGATTACTTCATGCTCGCCGTATGCAGAGTATCCCGCGTGCAGTATTTCCACGTGACAGCGATCAGCTGTTCTGATCAGGATGTTTGTACGCGTCCGTCTCCGCGGACTCGTCTCACGCTCAGCGTGTCGTCTGTCTGTCCCTCTCAGGTCTTCATTTTCTTGGGCGAGACGTTCCTGTCCATGAACTGGGCCATCGTGGCGGACATCCTGCTGGTGAGTAGAGCAGATTCACCCGACGCCTCATTTTGTGTCGAATTCAAATCAACAACTCGTGTCTTTGTTTCTCAGTACGTCGTCGTTCCCACCCGCCGCTCCACCGCCGAAGCTCTGCAGATCGTCATCTCACATCTGCTGGGGGACGCAGGAAGTCCGTACCTGATAGGAGTGGTACGTCATATCACACACACACACACACACACACACACACACACACACGGTCAAAGCGACACACCACAGTCTACAGAAGTGCCTTGTGTTGCTTCTTTTTTTTAAGTGTGTTTTGAGGTATTTTATGTCGTTACAGAGAAATACAACAACGATCTCCTCAGTAATTATTTGTGTTTTTCAGAATACAAAGATATGAAATGTATTTCTGTATGAAGAAATTACTGAAATTAAGGAATTAAACCAGGTTTCAGATGGTTTTCTCCAGTAATCTGATATCCTGCCAGTAAACAAGAATCGTTGTCTGTAGTCTGGGTAGAGCATCAGAGAAACCAGGTCTCCTCAGTTCTGGCAGGGAGCCGCCTTTCTAACTGGTTTTTAAATATGCGTGATGAGAGACTTCAGTGACATCAACACCTTTAGAGGTGTTTTTTTGTCACCTGTGGATGGAGCCAGGTTAGCTGTCTTATGCTAAGCTAAGCTAACCAGCTGTAGCTTCATATCTAAGAAGCACACGTTTCTCTGGTAGTAGAAGCAGGAAGTGGGTGGAAAGGAAGCGTTCAATGTGTTTGGGCTCCCCTCTCTGGAGTTAAACCTGGTCCCTGTCCTCCTCCTGTGTGAACCAGGTCTCGGACTCTCTGAGGAAGAGGGACTCGTTCCTCTGGCAGTTTCGCTCTCTGCAGCTCTCTCTGCTGCTCTGCTCCTTCGTGGCCGTGGCGGGCGGAGGTTTCTTCCTCGCCACCGCCCTCTTCATCGAGAGGGACCGTCATCGTGCTGAGAACTACGTGGCTACAGGTGAGACCAGGTGGATTCGCTGCAGCTGTATGTGCAGGACGCTGTGATTGGCCAGTGTCGTGTCATGTGTTTCCATTGATGACTCAGCTTGTGATCATTTCTGTCCTTCACAGACGACGAACCGATCGTTGTACCGAAAAGCGGCCGATCCACCAGAGTCCCCGTGTCCAGCGTCCTGATCTGATGGAGGTTCAGCCCGCTCCTCTGCACACCTACGCTTATTTTATGACATTTTTTACGACTGTGAACACTAATCGGTCTATCTGCCATGCAGAGAAGTTTAACTTTTTATACTTTTACCGCGCCCGGGGACGTGCCGCCGTCCAGAGAACTGTTTGAGTCCAGATGTTATTTTTGCAGCTGGTTTCAGAGCGGACACGGCGTTGAAGACGAGCACTAGAGACTCTGAGGAGAAGCGACAGACGTGGCTCTGTGGGGTCGTTTTTACCGTTTATTCGATACTCAGGAGCCGCTGAACCGTCTGCAGCTCATCGATATCTTTCTAACCTGCAGCGGGACTCTGAACCAGAAACCATAAAGACGATATGATCCACGTCCTCAGTAGAACCACAGCCGAGAACAGGCTGCACCCCCAAACCTGGACTAATTTTATATACAGGACAACCTTAATAATCAGCTTTCATAACCGTGTGTTCATATATGTTTGCACCAGTTTTAAGTGGAACACTAACCCTCCTGCTGTTCAGGCGTCCAGGAGGCAGAAAATGGCACAATAACAGTTTTTATGCATCTGTTCATCTTTTAAAAGCGTCCCTGCTGGTTTTAATCCAGTTCCTTTAGTTTACAGCGTGTTTGGAGGAGAGCCGTTCGAGGAGCTGGACGCTTGTTTCTGGTTTCCTGGTGTTGGAGCTCCGTCTGGTGTCACAGCTTCACAGTTAGCTTTAGCGGGTGGAGCTGCAGAAAACACGCTGGTTTCTCAAAAGAAAAGCTTTTAATGAATGTTAATAATCAGAGATGTTTTGTTAAACTCAAATTATTTTAGCAAGTCTTTTTTTGAACTATTAAATGAGAATGAACTTGTCACATGTTTGTGTGTGTTTGCACTGAATGTCTGCAGGAAGTGAGCCGTTAGCCAGCAGCTAAAAGACAGGCCTCGGCCTCTGAATCAGTCATTTGCTCTTATTGTTGTATCTGATGCAAAGGTGAAGGTGCAAGGTGAGAGTCAGATGTTAAGAATGAGAAATATAATGCTGCAGCTGGTTAGCTTAGCTTAGCATAAAGACTGGAAACCGAGGGAATAAGCTAGCCTGGCTCTCACTGTCTGACCTGCCAGCAGCTCTGAAGTTCCCTGATGAACACGTTATATGTCGACGGGTTTTGAACAAAGTCAGAATCAGCTCTGGTTTATTATTTGAGTGTTGACTGTAAATTTCTCAATTTCTCTTATTTTTATGCCCAAAAACACAATATAACACGACATGTTCACTGCTTTCTGCTAGCCAACATCTGGCTCAGCAGCAGATGTGAGCGGGTTCAGACACAGCTGCAGTCCAGCAACAGTTTTTAAAGTTCATTTTATTTATTGACAGTAACTCCAGTAGCAGTTAACATATTTATAATCTATAAATGAGGATAAAATGATAGAAAGAAACTGGCTCATATGGAAACAAAAGAAAACTGAAAGAAAAAACTGAGCCTCAGGGAGATGAGGAACATCGTCCATCCGTCCTCTTTCTGCCTATCGTCCTGAGTTGTGGTGGCAGCTGTTGGAGGATCCTGAGGCCAGGTGAGACCTCCAGCAGGTTCTGGGTCTACCCCGGCATCTCCTACCAGCTGGATGTGCCTGGAAAACCTCCAGAGGAAGGTTCCCAGGAGGAGGGTTAGGGTTAGGTTGCCCCTGCCCCTCCCCTGAGACCCTGTCCATGAGGATCACAAACAGCATCACTGACAGGAAGAAGAGGACTTCAGGACCACGGTGACATGTCGAAAGTGACTGCAAACCAAACTAATGGCGTCTTGATTTTAGTTTCCACCCCTGCAGAGAGACAGAGCTGTGTGGTTCAGTGCGTGGGAGACGGCGTGGATGGTAAAACTCGCCGTGTGGCGCTCTGTAACGTAGGCGGGACGGCACATTTACCAAAACAACCAGTCGCCCCCCCTGCGGTCTTTCCTCTAAAACACGGTTTGACACATTGTTCCAGTTTTACTTTAAATCTGCACTCAGAAGTTGCCCAAATGATCACAAGTCAGCCTGAACCACTTTCACCTGCACAGCCTCATGAAGCAGAATTAGGCCCCAATCTGCCGACTGCTGTGTTTCCCCCTGCAGGTGTCCCCCTGCCCCCCCCCCCCCCTCCCTCTTTAGGGGGTTTCTCTGCTCTGCTGTCTTTTGCTCTTCTGTCGACAGAAGGAGAAAAGAGGCCGAGCGAGGACAGGAGAGGAGTGAAGAGGAGAGGAGGACTCGGCTTCCTCTCCTCGGTGTGGTTTCCTGTTTGTAGGTGGGAGGATATCGAGACGGTTGCAGCAGCGTTCAGGCAGCGCTGCAGCTCTTCGACACCCGGCGACGCTCTGAGGTGTCACATCTACATCTGCTGATTGGTTCGAGGTGTTTGTGTGAAACTTTTTTGCTGAAGGCCTCTTTGCCGGTTTCCACCAGCAGCTGCAGAACAGTTTGATCGACCCACACGCATCGCTCGCATCACAGCGCCGTGGATTCTCTGCTGCCGGTTGGTTAGTGACTCACCTGGTTGGTGAGTCAACCTTTGCAGCAGTTTGTCACCTTGTATTCTCATGTTCGGGGTTTTGATCAGTTGGTTTTTTTAAGACCCTCCTGTGTGTCTTCAGAGACCAGTGCTTCATCTCTGTGGACACACCTGACCTGAGCTGATGGTCCTTCATCACCTTCCTCAGAGGAAACGCTGAGGAAGATCAGAGGATCTGTGGCGGGAGGTGAAACACCAGCCGGCGACTCGACTCAGAAGGTGATTGGGTGCAGCGATGACAGATAGAGAGAGTCAGTGACAAAGAGGGAGGGAGGAAGGAGGCTGTTGAAGGTGCAGATCAGGCCGTCAGACGAGAAAGACAAAAGACGGAGAAAGAAAGCCAACAAGTGTTCAGACATGGCAGATGTTTGGTTACAGTAGTCGCCTCATGTGGACCAGATACTGTGGGGGGACACCAGACCAGCCGCAGGCCCCAGAACTTCACCGATCCTCCGTCCTCCTCGTCACCACACAGCCGTCTCTCCATCCGCTGCTTGTCCTCAGGCGTAGGTGAGTTCTCCATCGTTTTACATCATCAGCTGTTGGTTTTATGACCTCTGTGTGATGCAGGAGCCTCAGTTTGTTCCCAGCATGCACATCAAGACGATGAGGCTGAACCCTGAAGTGGACCTGTGCAGGTTTCACTTTGAGGCCTAGTTCTGGGCCCAGCGGTCCGGTGAGCCGCCGTAGGCCACATGCTCTTCATCCTGGTCTTTCACTCCTTCACTTCGCTCTCTGAGGCAACAATCAGACGAGTTCATCACTGAACCGAGTGAAGCCAGCGTGTCCCGAGAGGCTGTGCGAACGAGCTTTTCTTCATTTAAACCGTGACGATGGGTCCATCAGCAGAGGGTTCGGTCCTCCAGGTACATCTCTACTGTCCTGTGGAGGTCTCTGCTCTCTTTCTGTCAGCTCCCGATCGAGTCTGAGGAGCCTCCGGGACGTTTCAGAACCGTCTCCGGGACGTTCGATGTTCAGGTTGACATCACTCTCTGTACAGTAGATATGAAGCCACTGCCAGAAGGCGCTTATCTTAGCTTAGCATTAACAGCTAGCCTGTAGGCCAGGTGATGAAACCGACCCAGCGGCGCCTCTAAAGCTCAGTAATGAACACGTATGTGGTTTGCCTGATGAGCTGAAATGTTAAAACGGTTTTATTGATGGAGCTTTCTTGTGTTTGAGTGACGGTGGGAGCAGCTACTTCCTGGAGTCACGTTCACACTAACAGAAAAGAAGCAGAAACTTCAGGAAGCTGATAAGACAAAGATAAAAACGTCCTCGTGGCTCAATCAGTCGAGTTCTGCTTCAAAGCCACCGACTCAAGTACTTCACAGTAGTTTTCAGTATTTGTACCTGAGTATTTCCAGCTGAGCAGTGTGTGATGATCTCATTAAATGATGCATATTATCGATGAAGTACAACAGTTGAGCAGTTTGTGGTTGAGCTGCAGCTTGTCTGTAGTTACCTGTAAATATGTCAGTATTCATTTCTTTTTCTTTTACTTTTGCTCCTTTTTTACTTCAGTAAAGGATCTGACTGCTTCTTTTCCAGCTGTTCATGTTTTTTCTCACTTTAAAGATAGTTTTGTTCGTTTTAAACTGCGTCCCAGCAGAAGACATGCTGAGGAAGACGCGTCCCTGCGGGTGAGAGCAGATTATCGTCGTCGCTGTGTGGCTTCCATCTCGGCGTGAAGCGTTGCAGCTCAGTTGTGTCATAAACTTCACACTGCGATCAAATCTGTGAACCTTTTCCTGTCCCGCTTCCTTCGCACGTCTTTGACCTTTCTGCTCTCATTTCTGTTGGCCGGCGGCCTTTAAATCAAACTTTTGGGTATTTCTGTGGAAAAAAGAAAAAAAAAACAAACTAAAAATGAGCTCAAAAACGGAGCCACAACTCCCAAGATGGCGTCCTGTCAGCGTGCGGCGCCGACTGTGATCTCTGTGAAAGGAGAAAGTTTGAGGTTTTTAGATGAGCAGAAATATTAAAGCTCGTCGTTGTGTTGTGAGGAGAAGCAGGTGTGTGTGTGTGTGTGTGTGTGTGTGTGTGTGTGTGTGTGTGTGTGTGTGTGTGCGCGTGCGTGCATGGAGACTTCAGGTTGAGAAAGAAAAGGGGTCTGTGGCCGTCGGGTGAAGCACATGTGACGTGGTTTTCCTTCCTGAGCGACGCACCTGAGCGATCAGGAGGCAGATCCTCATCGTGTTCCTGCTCTGAAGCTTCAGGAGCGTCAAAACCAGCAAGAGAAGAAGAAAACAGAACAGACCGGATTTCCAACATGGCGTCCTCGTGTTCGCCGTTTCAGTTACAGCGACAGACGGCGTGAACGTGATGTGGATCAGAGGAACCGGCGCTGAAATAAGTGCATTACATCACACATCAGAGGGCGCACTGTTAATCTGGCAGCTTTAGTTATTTTACACATTTACAAAAACACGTCATATTTCATCATCTGTCAAAGTTTCATCTGTAAGTCAGAAGCAGGTTTGAACAATTTAAAAAAGTTTGTTTTTAACAGGATCGACTCTTTGAGACGTCCTGACATCATTAAATCTCCCTGTCAATCAATCATGAAGCAGTCATGTGACACGCTCAGTACGCTACAGCTTTAATGTCCTTTAACACTCACTACAGCACCAAACGTGGCTTCATCCGCCACTGAAAATAGTCCCCTCAGATGCTGTTTCCTCCTGTTTGATTGAAACTCCACTGAAGCTGGACGAGAAGAGAAATCTAAAATAACATCACACTTATTGTTTAAAGTCTTGTGTGTGTGTGTGTGTGTGTGTGTGTGTGTGTGTGTGTGTGTGTGTGTTTATTTTGCCTTTGAGTATCTTGAATCCATTCATTTATCAATTGGTTGGTTGGTTAACATCAAACAGCTGCTGAGACATTTGGGTCGGGACAGACGCTCTAACCGTCTCACGCTGTCCTCCTCAGATGAAACATGGCCGTCAGCTGGCTCCTCTTGGTTATGGCGGGCGCCGTCTTCGTCTCCATGGTCCTCCTGGCTGTCGTGTGTCTGCACTGCAGGAACAAAGGCCCGCTGGGTGGGTTCGTGTCCCTTCGTGCTGCACCAGCATGCGGTTAACGGCTGCTGGTCTGCTTCGCTTTGACCCAACACGACATCCTGTGTCTCAACCCCAGTTTTCACACCTCTGATGGTCGATCTGACACATCTCAGTTACTGAAACTGAAGTAAATGTTATTTTTCTGTTTTCTCCACCAGTCTACATCAGACAGGCCAATCCTTCAGAGGAGTGAGTCTCTTCTTCTGCTCGTCCACATGGATTAAAGATAACATTTTCACATTCCTTCAGAATAAATCTTAGCATTTATGATGAAATCATGACTGAACGAGTTAAATAATGTCTGTTTTCGTTCTTTCCATCAGATCCACAGAGTTCAGAGTCATCCATCCATGTAAGTCTGAAACGCCTCAGACGGCTGAGAGAAGTTTCGACGTTTCAGAGGCTTGAATTCATGGCTGCTATGGGAAATGCTAACATGCAAAGCGGAAACACTGATTTTAATGATAAATAATACATTAACAATAAAAGTTTATTTCTTATGGGATAACTGGCCGTCAGAGGATTTGATATCAAAATGTGAGATAAAAAGAATTGATCTTAGATTGATCTAACATGACCTGAACAGTTTGAATTGGCAGCAAAACTTTTACTGTTATTTGTTAATTATTTGAGACTTTTTGTGATGAATTTCAGAATAATTCAGATTACAGTTATCAAAATACCAATAATTGATTAGTTTCATGTTTCAGGTTAATCAATAAACATTATTAGCGTACAGGTCACAGGTCGTATACTTCATGATGGTGACTTCGACTCTACGCTGATGATGTTGACCTGTACATTGTTTTTTTTTCCCAACTTTATTTTGCATTTTTCTATTAACAAACATACAACTTCCGAACATAAACACCCACCCCCCACCCCCCAAGGCTCGTAAACAAAATTAAATCAAATAAACAGAAAAAGTACAAAAACAAATACAGAAATAGTTAGACAGGAACCCCTCATTATATGTTCATATTCAGTGATTTGATGTTTTGAGCATATAATAAAGAGGCTTTAACTCTCCAACACAACTTGTATTAAGGTGTATCATTGAAAAGAAAAGCCTTCTACAAATTCTATAAAGGGACTCCAGGTCAAGGCAAAGTTTCTGTGGGCTTTACATATCTTGTATCTCATTTTCTCTAAAGGTAGAAAAGATAGCACATCCCTCAGCCACTGCAGGAATGACGGGGCTGAATTTGACTTCCAATTAAAAAGTATGAGTCTGCGTGCGAGCATGCCAAAGCATTTGCTTGCAGGTTTGAGACTTTGCAGCCTGGTGGTGGTACGCCAAAAATGGCTGTGTGATAGTCAGGTGTTATGGACTGGCCACAGATTTTGGAAAATACATCAAATATCTGTCTCCAATAGTCGTCGAGGGAGGTGCATGACCAAAACATATATCCAACTGTGGTGGGTACATGACTGCACCTCGGACAGCCTGGATCTGTAGTGGGAAAGAGTTTGGCCAACTTATCCCTTGAATAATGCAGATGGTGGAGTACTTTAAATTGAATTAAACCGTGGTGTATACACAATGACGAGGTATGAATACGTTTTAGACTATGCTGCCACATATCATCAGAGAGCTCAACCCCCAAATCCCTTTCCCATTCCGTTTTAGTTTTATCCCATGATACTGGTTTGAGGTCTCCAATCATATTATAAATGACAGATACACGCTTCCTCTCATAAGGATCTAATCCTAGAATTGTATCAAAATGCTCCTTGGGTGGCAGGAAAGGAAATGAGGGGAACTTTTCTCTGGGAAAGCTGCGTATCTGGAGAAATCTAAAATGATGCTGTACATTGTTTTTAATGACGATGGTGAGGATGATGATGGGGGTGACCTTCTCTGTTGAATTACAGCCCAGCCGACCATCGATCGGAACTCCATCCACCCTTCCTCCAACCAGCTGTCACCTTTGTGAGTACTGTTTGAAACGTTACTGTATTTCAGGTGAAATGAACACCGGAGCTTTGTGTGGTTTGCGGTTTTTAGACCCTCGTCCAGATCTCTGCTTCCACACAGCTTGATCTCTCAGATCTGAGTCTGAACTGGGACTACAGAGGACAGTCGGCTCATGTCAGGGTTTTGATCTGGACAGATAATTCGTGCCTCAGGTTCACCTGTTTACTCTCTTTCCTCACTCAGCTCACTTTCAGCAGATCCTGGAACCCAGCGGAGACACAGATCCTTCACCCCGACAGAAACTGGTGAGATCCGGCTTTTCTTTCGACTTTCATTTGATGATGTGTTGTCTTTTCAGGCGTGGTGTTCTTCTGGCTGTCATTCAGCTGTTTATTTCAGATGTAAAAAAGAAACCTGTTAACAATCTGACGCGTTCGTTCCTACAGATAGTAATCCAAGTTACGAGAATCCAGCTGACGGTAAGACCATGTTTGCTTTAACTGCATCAGAATATTCAAACAGTATTCAAAGTGGAATGAGGAAGCAGTGTCTTCTGTTCTTCTGTAATTCACAAACATGGAGGCATTTAGAAAGTGCAGCAGTCCTGGTTTAGTGTTAATGTTCATGTTAACCACAAGGACCTGAGACCTGATTGGCAGAACTTTGGACTTGATTGCCAGGACTTTAGACTGGACCTGGGACTGAATTGTAGTGTCAGTGTGGTCACTGCAGGAAGAGACAAACCAAACAGAAATAAAAATTTAGCCTACTTTAAGTTTATGTATGGGTACATCCCATTTCTCAAAATTGCATCCTCGTTTCCCTCACTTGCGTCTTTTCCTTGCGTCTTTGTCCCTCCCACCGGGGATGCATGAGAGGACGCAAGGAAACCACACAAGGAGAGAAGAAACAAGGAAATATGTTTTAGGGAAAATTGAGACGTCCTTTCCTCTGAAGCGTCACGTGAAGCGACGTCTGTTTCTGATGACGCGACACAGCTGGATCTGCTGCATTTACTGTTATATTCACTCCCCGCTGAAAGCAGAAATCAGCTGCTGCGGGACTTTTATCCATCAGTAGAAATAACAGCGGTAAACCAAACTCTGTCTCCAGCTACGTCTCTCTCAGGTCTGGCATATCCCGTCTCTTCTCCACATTTGACATGATTTCTCTGAATATCTGTAAAGAAATAAATTTTCCTGCCTGCCGGCCTGCGCACAGTGAGAGGTGGTTGCTAGGCAACGTACGTGTTTACTTTCAGAGCGGCTGCGCAGTGAGAGCGATGACAGACGAGAGTAGACTCATTTTAAATCAATAAAATATGTTTTAATCACTATTTTGTGTCACTTTATATTGAATGCTTTAGTAGTGAGCAGAGTTCTAAGCGGGATAATAGCAGGAGCTATCGTCCCTGCTCACTAAACATCATCTCCTACGTGATTGAAATATCGGACAACAACAACGGATCCTCATGTTCTTGTATTATCGCTCTTTGGAGAACGTAACTTTAAGTTAGGCTCATCTGAATTACAGCCATTCACTGCAGGATATTAACACTAGCGCACTTTCTCCACCTCGTTCAAACGTGACAGCTGTGGGGGCGGAGTCTTCATTCCGTTCAGTTGACAGACTTCCGGGTAGGATGCACTGATGTATCCTCGCTCATAGCTCCTCCAAGAGCCCTTCTCGCTCCTCGATCCTCGCTCCTCAGAGCCTCAATTTGCGCTTTGGGACGGCCAGCAAGATGGCGGACCAGAAGTACTTCCGGTTCGATGTGTGTTATGTCAGCGTGATGTCACGTGATGTCAGAGTGATGTCACATGATGTCAGCGTGATGTCACGTGATGTCAGCGTGATGTCAGAGTGATGTCAGCATGATGTCATGTGATGTCACGTGATGTCAGAGTGATGTCAGAATGATGTCACATGATGTCAGAGTGATGTCAGTGTGATGTCAGCGTGATGTCACATGATGTCAGTGATGTGACATGATGTCAGTGTGATGTCACACGATGTCAAACGTGACGTCACACGATGTCAGAGTGATGTCACTGTGATGTCACTGTGATGTCAGAGTGATGTCAGCGTGATGTCAGCGTGATGTCAGCGTGATGTCACGTGACGTCACTGTGATGTCAGAGTGATGTCAGCGTGATGTCACACGATGTCAAACGTGACGTCACACGATGTCAAACGTGACGTCACACGATGTCAGAGTGATGTCACTGTGATGTCAGAGTGATGTCACTGTGATGTCAGAGTGATGTCACTGTGATGTCACTGTGATGTCAGAGTGATGTCACGTGATGTCACGTGATGTCACTGTGATGTCACATGATGTCAGAGTGATGTCAGAGTGATGTCACATGATGTCAGTGTGATGTCACACGATGTCAAACGTGACGTCACACGATGTCAGAGTGATGTCAGCGTGATGTCACCGTGCTGTCATCGTGATGTCATCGTGATGTCACGTGACGTCACTGTGATGTCAGAGTGATGTCACACGATGTCACACGATGTCACCGTGATGTCACTGTGATGTCACGTGATGTCAGCGTGATGTCAGCGTGATGTCAGCGTGATGTCACAGTGATGTCAGTGTGTGGTCAGCGTGATGTCAGCGTGATGTCACTGTGATGTCAGAGTGATGTCACATGATGTCAGAGTGATGTCACTGTGACGTCAGCGAGATGTCAGAGTGATGTCAGCGTGATGTCAGAGTGATGTCAGCGTGATGTCACGTGATGTCACGTGATGTCACGTGATGTCAGAGTGATGTCACAGTGATGTCACGTGATGTCAGAGTGATGTCACAGTGATGTCACAGTGATGTCACAGTGATGTCATCGTGATGTCACTGTGATGTCACGTGATGTCAGAGTGATGTCAGCGTGATGTCAGAGTGATGTCACATGATGTCAGCGTGATGTCAGAGTGATGTCACGTGATGTCACGTGATGTCACGTGATGTCAGAGTGATGTCAGCGTGATGTCAGAGTGATGTCACTGTGATGTCATAGTGATGTCACATGATGTCAGAGTGATGTCAGCGTGATGTCAGCGTGATGTCAGCGTGATGTCACGTGATGTCACGTGATGTCACGTGATGTCAGCGTGATGTCAGCGTGATGTCAGCGTGATGTCACAGTGATGTCACAGTGATGTCAGCGTGATGTCACTGTGATGTCAGAGTGATGTCAGCGTGATGTCAGTGATGTCAGCGTGATGTCACAGTGATGTCACAGTGATGTCAGCGTGATGTCACTGTGATGTCACCGTGATGTCACCGTGATGTCAGCGTGATGTCAGCGTGATGTCACAGTGATGTCAGCGTGATGTTAGAGTGATGTCAGCGTGATGTCAGCGTGATGTCAGTGATGTCAGTGATGTCAGTGATGTCAGAGTGATGTCAGAGTGATGTCAGAGTGATGTCAGAGTGATGTCACATGATGTCAGAGTGATGTCACTGTGATGTCAGCGTGATGTCACATGATGTCAGAGTGATGTCAGCGTGATGTCAAATGTGATGTCACATGATGTCAGAGTGATGTCACTGTGATGTCAGCGTGATGTCACATGATGTCAGAGTGATGTCAGTGTGATGTCAGCGTGATGTCACATGATGTCACATGATGTCACATGATGTCAGTGTGATGTCACATGATGTCAGAGTGATGTCACATGATGTCAAACGTGATGTCACATGATGTCAGAGTGATGTCACATGATGTCAGTGTGATGATGGCGGATGAGTTGAGCTGACATGTTGTTTCCTGCAGGACCTGACTACGTGAACAGTGAGAGTGATGCAGAGGACCCAGGATACATGTAGGTTTCACATGTTTCTCTGCTGTTTTTCATCACGGCTGCCGCAGCCAATCAGAGTCTGGCCTGATCTGATCCTCCTCTTCTTTGATATCTGCAGAATCGTGCTCCCCGAAGGTGAAACTCCTCTGACCAATCAGAGCAGAGCCTCGACACCCAGTTCAGGTACAGTTTGAAACACAGAGTCAGGCTCAGAGGTGGAATGTAACTGAGTAGATCTACTCACTACTTTATTTAAGTTACTTGCACTTATTTTCATCCCACTTACTACTTCTGCTCCACCACATCTCAGAGGAAATATCTGACTTTTTACGCCACTACAGCTTTAGTTACTTTACAATCTAAGATTTTCACACACGAAATCAGTGACGAGTTTATAAAATCTGATGCTTTGTTATAAATGAAATTCCAGCAGTTCATACATCCGTGATTTCAGCTGTAAAATCATTTGATGTCGAGCTTCTCAGATGTTTGATTTGCTGCTTTTCCTCTGAATGATCTGAATGATCTGAATGTGTTTGTAATAATGTGGAGCTTTGGACTAAACAAACACTGTGAAGGCGTCACTTTGGCCTCATCGTCCCCACATTTCTCACTATTTTCACAATGTTTCCAAACCGATCGATCGATCGATTAATGGAGGAAATAATCAGCTGATTGATCCAGAATGAAAAGAATCATTAGTTCAAATGAAGCTCAACCAGCTCCAACAGTAAAATCCTGCTTTGACATGAACGACTGAGTCACAGTAATCTGATGAGATCAGAGAGAACAGGAGAACAGTCACAGGGAAGTTTTACTGCACTTAATACTTTTACTTGAATACTTGGAGTACATTTACATGCTTTCTATGAAGTAACATTTTAAATGCAGGACAGAGTATTTGTACATTGTGGTATTAGTACTTTTACTGCTGTAAAGGATCGGAGTACTTCCTCCATCACTGTTGAGGCTGTAGAGTTTCATCCAGCAGTTTTTGGGATCTTTTTATTTCATCAGCTGTTAAACTAATGGAGGTGATGCATCAATATTACTGAAAGTATTATTATCATTATCTGTGATTCATGTTCTCACTTCCACTGAAACGGGTGACTGACCTTCAGCCTCCACCCTCAGCCTCCACCTTCAGCCTCCACCCTCTGTGTGGAGAAACGTGTTGATTTGAGCATGAACATAAACATGTGTCCTGTCTGTCAGAGGTCACATGTGACCTGATCAGCTGTTTGTTTTCATCCACAGATGTTCTACATGATTATGAAAACGTCCCAGAGAAGAAAGGTGAGAAGTTTCTACTGTTGGAGAGTTAGGTTGATTCTGACAGGAGCTCTCAGAAACACATGAACAGAGAACATTAATGATCTGAGGACATTATTTAGGGCGCCTAATATAATATTTTAGCATCTTGGCATTCCAGACACAAAGTCGTGTGTTTGTCCATTCCTTTTTTAGTTAAACTCACCCAGGTAGCCTCACAGATCACCCCCTCAGTGCAAACACTGAATGGTTCAGTCCGACTGGCTGCTGGAGAAAGTCAAACTCATACTTCACAACTAGGGATGCACGATAACTGTTTTTTAAAACTGATACTGATAACTGATAACTTTCAGCTCCTAAAGGCCGATACCAATAACACACACATATACCTAACATCATGACATCAATACCACGAACAAAACCAAAAACAGTTTTGACTCTTTAAATGAAGAGATATTTATTTTTCCAATGAAAAACTATTGGCAAGCCTCTCAAACATGTTTGAGAGGTATTTGATATCGCACATCAATTTAAATAAGGTGCATTTCTTACTGACATAAAAAACAAAGGCCCCTTGAAATGATGCAAATACATGCATCAGGATTACACACTGAAAAAGTGCATTCCAGAAGTTTACAAACAAAAAAATATACAGAGAAAATGAATGCACTGACACAAGTAAGATTCAAACATTTCTATTTAAACAAACTGAAAAAGTGCGTTCCTCAATGACAACAAAAATAATGCACAGTGCATAATGTACTGACACAAGTTAGAAGACGGCACTCTTAAATACTCAATTCTGATTGGTCAATCGCGAAAATTCAGCGGCGTTCCTAACAGTCACAGACATTATTTTTAATTTGTTTGGAGAGGACCAAACACTTGGCTGGAGAATGATGTCCCCAGCAAAAAAGACGAGAAAAGTAAAGAACAACGCTGGACCGACAGGAGGAGCGATATTAAGACACAAAAGACTTGAGGACGCAGAGATTGAC
The DNA here is from genome assembly GCF_017976325.1 of Chelmon rostratus. NCBI lineage: Eukaryota > Metazoa > Chordata > Actinopteri > Chaetodontiformes > Chaetodontidae > Chelmon > Chelmon rostratus. The sequence goes on from NC_055674.1 coordinate 1,149,952, forward strand.
CAGATTGAAGCCGACAGACACGAAAAAAACACCAAGAGAAACACAGCATGGACCATCGGTCTGCTAAAAGACTGGAGACAAAACTGGAGACAGATTTTTTTAATGTCTGACGCTGAAAGCAGAAATCAGCTGATGCGGGACTTTAATCCATCAATCCGAAAAAATAGCGGTAAACCAAACTCTGTCTCCAGCTTCTCTCTCAGGTCTGGGATGTCCCGTCACTTCTCCACATTTGACATGATTTCTCTGAGTATCTGTAAAGAAATAAGTTTTCCTGCCTGCCGGCCTGCGCACAGTGAGAGGCGGTTGCTAGGCAACGTACGTGTTTACTTTCAAAGCCGCTGCGCACTGAGAGATGTGACAGACGAGAGTAGATTCATTCTAAATCAATAAATATGTTTTAATCAGTATTTTGTGTCACACTATTGAATGCTTTAGTAGTGAGCAGAGTTCTAAGAGGGATAACGTGTAGTGAGCAGTTTCCTACGGAGAAATTAACCCCACCGCTTCGCGTCGGGCTTCTGTGTCATCCTGAAGGAAGATACATGATCCCTTACTTAGACTGATCTATGTAAACTAACTGAAGAAGGGCAGTCCATAGTAAGTCAAGCATCATCACGTCCATGATTAAATCTTCAATAACCTCAGCCCGTGGGTCATCTTTGGCAAATTTCTTGGACTTTTCGAAAGCCTCGCCGACGTGTGTCAGTCCCGGTGGCTTCTTTGCGGCTGGCTTGCTAACGTTAGCGTCTTTAGCAGGCCGGGCGTCCTCATACGCTTTCCAAACTCCGTCAAAGCGGTGGTTATGTTTCAGGTGACTGACCAGGTTTTAAAGCTCGTGCCATTTCTCGCTCCTCGTGGAACTCGCTTGGAACATTTGTTACGAATAACCAGCGAACTGTCTCCTTCGGAAACTTTGAAGAAGTCTGAACTCTGTTTTCATAAGCACGCTGTGCCGCATGCTGCATTCAAGGTGTAACGTACATTCTCCCGCTCCCTCGTTTGGCAGTCGTTCTTTCGGCCTATTTAAGTTCATGTTTCTATTTTTTGTGTGTAACATGTGAAAAAATACTGCGAATATTAATTCAAGTCAGCAACTAGGAAAATTATGACCGAGTTAATGAGTTGTTTTCTGCCATGAGGAGGTATTCATGATTTTTCCCAGTGAGAGAGTTTTTTTTCTGATTATGCCAACGTCACATGAACGCAGCATTCACCGCAGGCCATTCGGGGCGCTGCCGTGCTGTCAAAAACACATATGTTATCGGGGCTGTTCGTCATGATATCGGACTTATCGGAATGACGTCATAATTTCCTGTTATCGGCCCGATAATTATCGTGCATCCCTAATCACAACTGAAGTTGGAACAAACAGAAAGAAAAGGGCTGAAGGGCTATTTTTAACTTTTATCTAGCTACATTATTATTGTTATTATCATAGCTTTTAAAGCTCTTTTATTGTATTTCATTGTCATTTTTATCTTTCTAATCTTTTTTTAATTTCACTACACTTGTTCTATCTCATCATCAGTCACCTGTGAAGCACTTTAAGATGCTTAACCTTTATAAAAGGTGCTAAACAATTGATGATTGATTGATTGATTGATTGAAAAGGAGAACAAAAGTGACAATTTCTTACCCAATTTTTCTCTAAGGAAGACAAGTGGTCATGAAAACCTCCATAGCCACGTCAGCATGTTGTTAATAATATCCTGACTTAATATTGAAGCCAGTTGCCATCAAGCTACAGTACAATAACATAACGTAGCATCACACCGGTGGTTTGACTTCACTGGTTCTCTTTAGATCAACAGTATCCATTTACATCATTCTTAATGTCGAATGCCAAAATGTAATCAATATTTTAATCAATAATCAGCTCTGCCCTGTCATGCAGATGCAGCTCCAGCCAACCCAGCATCAGTCTTCAATAGTCCAAACCTGCAGTCAGCTGAGGAAGAAGAAGAAGGTGAGCAGTCAGAGTGAGAGAAGGGTCAGGGATCAGGTCAGGGGTCAGGGGTTAGGGGTCAGGATCAGAGATTAGGGGTTAGGGGTCAGGATCAGAGATTAGGGGTTAGGGTCAGGGATTAGGGAACATGAACTTTACAGCAGGGCTAAAACTGAGACAGTATCACAAGATACTAAAAAATATTAATTTGAAACAATTAATATTAATTTGAAATATATGATATATTATTAAATATTAATTTGAAACAATAAAGGCAGAATTTCATTTAACGTTACAAGACAAAGTTTTTATAACAAGTTGGTGAATTTAACATTTCTGTTTAATGTGTAATTTTTAACAACAATAATATTAGTCATATGTTTCACGACATGAGCTACGTACCGTATTTAACCTGCGTCACGTACGTAGACGCCAGGTGACTGTTGGAAACTGACGTTCCTCTGCAGAAGCGGACCTAGCCTCTTGTCAGCCGCCAACTTGGATTTTGAAGCCAGAAGAAGGGTGGAGCACTAAGGGCTAATTGCCAACTAATGCTAGTGCTAGCCAGCTATGTTAGCTAGCAAGGTGCATCCGTAATTCAAACTCACGGTGATATTGGTTGGGATGCTAATTTTATCTTGTGAAAAAGGGTCTTAAAATAAAATGTACTAACCGTAAAAGATGACGAGCAGACTCCACAGAGTCTTTGCTACAACCGAACGTAAATTAGCTTAGCAAGTTGAATTTTAACGCCAAATCAAAGTTTAACTGACTGGACGTTCCCGGCAACCCAGTCAGCCAAAAACTCAGACCTCATATTAAAGTACTTCCTCAGATATTGCAGTCCAGCATACAGAGCTACAGTGTTAGTATGACTCAGTTGTATGTGTGGACCTGCTCCGTGTTCATGCTAACCTACATCAGTGATACATGGGCCAAACCTCTGGTCTTTATTACAGCAGTAAACTGGCAGTAACTTCCCCACGTTTTGTGTATTTTCCTCTAAAAATACTTTTTCTTTTATTCTTTTCATTTTAGTTCACTCCTCTTCCCTCATTGGTTCTAGTGAAGTCACATGTTTTCTCATCACCATGGTAACACTTTCTTCTTTTTGTCTCCTCAGAGGACAGAGAGTATCTGAACGTGGATCCGCTGCACTTCCAAAGTGAGTTCAGTTTTCAGGTGGTGTGACGCTCTTCTTCGGTGGTGTCACACAGGAAGTGCTGGTTCTGTGAGCTCACCTGTAGTCCCAGTTTGTTCCTCTCATGTACATGTCATATTTTCAGACATAATTATGTTGATGAGATATTCGTCACCTCTGTCTTCTGCTCAGACCTGGGTCATACCGCATTCAGCCTGCACGCTTCCCGTGTTTTCATCAGGAAATTAATTAGCAGAATAATCGATCATGCTGAATCAATAATCTTGGGTTGGGGTCAGCCCGTGTGAGGACAGTCATGTGACACAATACAGTTCAGCAGAGACTGACCTAAAGTATAAAGTGATTCCTCGCCATCACTCATCATCTGCCTCTAACGAGCAGACTGTCGTTAATTAACCTGAAGGAAGAACTCTTCACATTCTGATGTTTCTGATTTTTCCATCAGGATCTTCATCAGAGTTATCAGCTCAGAGCGACAGCGACAGCGACGACGACGAGGGGAACTACGTCAACGTGCACGATGGGACGCAGACTGACTGAAGGACCGCACCGAGTCTCCACCTTTACGTCGTGATGGTGTTTGTCCAAAAGTGCTGAGAGGAGGAAGTGAGGATGGAGAATGACGGTGGAGTTTGTCTGGTTTGTGATCTGTGGGGGTAAAACAAGATTCTGCCGCTGAGGTTTCAGTTTCATCAGGTTTCTTAAAGCAGGACGGTGGTCGGACAAATCCACCAGGGGCCAGAAACAGAAACCTACTGCACAGAGACAGAAATATGTCCTCAGTGTTTATCAGATTTAAAAAGCAAAGTGTGACCATGAGCCTGATTTCCACCCAGCAAATAAACATAACCGGAGATTCGCCCTGAACCTCCTGCCCCCCCAACAGATCCACAGTCCTTTGATGAACACACAGAAAGGCTTCAGCAGCAGAGGGACAAAAACAAAGAGCTTCATCTGAACGTCAGGAGTCACTTTAGTCCAGAACAAGAACTGGATTTTGCCCCCCTTCACCTCCAGATCGCTTCAATCTCTGAATCTCTGAGGGTTTTTATCTGTTGGACATTTAAAGACGTCACCTTGAACTCTGTGAGATTATGATGAGCAGTTTTAAATGTACAGCTCAGTGCAGGAGTGGAGGTCAGCTCTGAACCATCCTGAACCACACCGAACCACCCCAAATCACACCGAACCATCCCGAACTACACTGACCCACACCAAACCATCCTGAACCTTCCTGAACCTTCCTGAATCACACGCAGCTTTTAGAGGTCGAGGAGCGTTGATGTGCATCCTTTTGCAGCCTTGCCAGCAGCTCTGTGAGGCCGGTCTTACGCCCCCTGCACAGAGACGTACCATTCAACAGCTGTGCAGATGTTTCACTGTGGACCAAGAGACAAACATGGGCACACGTCCATCCTGAGAGCAAGAACAAAGTGAACGTATCCTTTAATGGGATGTTTTCTCTACATGACTGTCCCGCAGACAGATCGAACCTGGAACACAGGAACACTAAATTAAAAGAAAACAGTCGGTTGGTCCACAGTGAAAATCCCCAAAGACACAAAGACACGATCACTTCCGTCAGGATTCACCGATCGATTAGAGCTACTTCAGAATCGATCAGTTTGTTCTCCAGTTTTTACATTTCTGTCCTCTAAAACCATCTGTTTGTCTTCTTCCCAGGTTAACCCTGTCCTCCCAGCACCTGTCTCCTCAGCACCTGTCCTTCCTGTCCCCCAACACCTATCCCCCTCAGTACCTGTCCTCCCTGGCCCCCAGCACCTGTCCTTCCTGTCCCCCAACACCTGTCCTCCCTGTCCCCCCAACACCTATCCTCCTCAGCACCTGTCCTCCTCAGAATCTGTCCCCAACAGCTCCTGTCCTCTAGTCCTCCTTAGCACCTGTCCTCCCTGTCCCTCCCAGCACCCGTCCTCCCTGTCCCCCTCAGCACCTGTCTCCTCAGCACCTGTCCTTCCTGTCCCCCCAACACCTATCCTCCTCAGAACCTGTCTCCTGAGCACCTGTCCTCCTCAGCACCTGTCCTCCCTGTCGCCTCAGCACCTGTCCCCAACAGCTCCTGTCCTCTGGTCCTCCTCATTACCTGTCCCACATTGAGAGGGTTAGATGGTGTCAGCATGTTTTAGCTTTACTTTGATCTTACTGACAACTCCTGAGAATGTCTTAAAGTTTTTTACAGTGTATTTATGTGTTGTTACCATGGTTACTGTTGTATCTGGATCTGTAATCCACTTGTGTGAACTAGAATTTTTTTAAGTAACTATAATTCAATTAAACTTGAACAAAACTTTAAACTCTTCTAGAATTCATTCCTCATACGAGGAACAAAAATTGACTGATGAAAATGATGTGATGAAAACAGCCACGTTTCATCATCACCTTCGTCGTTCGGTAAGGAACGATAACCAATCAGCTTCCAGAATGTGTTTTCCATCAGTTCATTTTCATCAGTTCATTTTCGTTCCTTCCTGCAACTCCGACACTCTTTTCTTTCTTCGGCCGTTTCAGTCTGAGCGGACGGATTCTGAAGCAGGTCGAGGAGTCAAAGTGAGATCATTCGTCCCATCAGCGTCTCTGACTGGAGACGAGGTCAGAGGAGAAAACCCTGCAAAATCACGTTCAGTGAAGGCGACGCTGAAAAAGTCTTCACTGAGTTAGTAAATGATCACAACTGCAGCTGTTTCCCTCTTTCCAGTTGTTATGCTAGGCTAAGCTAACGGTGTCCTGACTCCAGGTCTGCAGGACGGAACATGAACTCAGCACCGCCAGACGTTACTTCAGCTTTAAGGTTTACCTGGTCTGTGTGTGTTTACATTAAAACAACTTCTAGGGACACTGCTCTGTTTTTTCAGTGGTTTTATTATTAATGAACTGGTTTCGTCTGTAAAAGGTCAGGCAGGGTGGGGGGAAAAACTTTTTCCACGGCTTTCAGTCCAAAAGTTTCCACCAGTTCTCGTCTTCAGTCCAGCTTTGTGTTGTGAAAACAGTTTGTGTTCACATTAAAATCCAGAAATGTCCCGTGGAAGGTGTTTGTGTGTAAAGGATGTGGCTAAAAAGAAGGACGTGTTAATTTGATGTCCGGAGGTGGGAATGTTTCAAATCGCCTGGGCTTTCGTCACACAGCGGCGCTCGTCTTCCTCGCTCCCCAATCCGGCCGTGACGGTGGGAGGTTCAGTTTGCGGACGGGTGGAAGGACAGCTGCTGGCTGTGGTGAGCCTGAACCTGAACAGCTGGAAGACAACACACACACAAATGCTTCTTAAAGATCATTTCGCCACATTTTGAGTCCGTCCAGCCGACACTGGACGAGACGACAAACAGCTTTGTGTGTGTTAGGACAGACAGACCCGGACCCAGACCCAGACCTGAACCCAGACCGAGACCTGGACCCAGAGCTTCTCACTGTGAGAAGTTTACATGTTTTACATTCGACCTGCTGATCAAGCTGTTTCTGTTCTGAACGTTCAGTTTCTCTCTCAGGTTACTGAGACTGATGAGACCAGGACCGACTGATGAGACCAGGACCGACTGATGAGACCAGGATCGACTGATGAGACCAGGATCGACTGATGAGACCAGGATCATAAAACATGATAAAATGATGAAGAAGCTTCTGAACACGAGCCTCCATCAGTTCTCGCTGTCTGTAAACTGTGAACGTGTCTCCAGCAGCTGCATCACAACGCTCCTGCACACATTCTGTTTGGGCCTCACGTGGTCCACAGGACCAGAGGCAGTCTGTGTCCGGGGGGGTGTTTTACCTTGGGGGGGTCCGATGTAGAAGTGCTGTGGTGCTCCCTGCTGGGGGTTGGAGCTGCTGCCCTGCTGAGGGGGGACGTAGTGCAGCATGACCGGCGGCAGGCCGTGACCAGCGGAGTGGTGAGGACCCGACAGGCCTCCTGCGACGTGAGGCTGCAGAGGACAAACAAACAGACTCTAGAGACACGTCCAACAACAGCGTGCAGTCCACACAGGCTGCTCAGGGTCCACAGAGTTCACACGGACCCTCGTGGACGTGAGCAGACGGTCTGAACAGCATCGACAGTAAAAGCAGAACTACGTCTTCGCTCATACACACGCGTCAGGTTATCTCTGATGGTGAACAGGTTCTGGTTCAGCTCACCTGTGTGAGCTGGCCGATGGAGGGGAAGCCGTGGGGCAGCGGCTGGTGGCCGGGGAGGCCGTATCCCTGCACGGTGTAGGAGGCCTGCGGGGAGCTGTGGCCCGGCGGCAGGTTAGGAGGAGTGGGAGCCGACAGACCTCCAGAGTGGAACATGGACTGAGGCTGAGGACCAGCCTGACTGGACTGAGAGGGAAACCACATGAAACACACTGAGGGTGAACGTCACGTAGAAACCTGCTGTCTTCGTGTTTCATCCTTCCACCAGCAGCCATAAACGCCTTCATGCAGCTCTAACGTTTGAATTCTTTTTTGCATGTTTTTATGTCATCGTTCGGATGAAACATCAGCTGAACAGATCTGTTGTGTTCAATTCTCACCACGACGGTCAGAATATTTCTCTCACTGCTGTTAAAAGAACGTTTGCATCAACAAACTGACGTCAAAGACTAAAAATAATCTCTCGTCATCCAGGCAGCTGTCAGTGAGCATTAATGTCGACGCCCCCACCTGAGTGTGTCCTGGACTGGCCGCTGTGTGCTGCGGCGGGGGCTGATTCCCGGTGGGGGTGCTGGAGGGCTGAGGATGATGGATGGAGCCCGAGTGGTGAGAGAACGACTGAGCTGAGACAGAAAAGCAGGACAAAGACAGAACAGAGAAGATTTAGAAGCTTCTCACCCCCCCTCCACAGACCCTCTGACTCCCATCAAGCCACCACCTCTCTAACACTCTAATAATATACAACACAGTTTAAAGTGAACATGACAGATCAGCTTGCTATGTGACTGATAACTGTAGCTAATCAGAAACATGGCAGACGGTTCATTCCTGCCTGTCACAAAGGAGTCCCACAAGGTTCAATGCTTGGGCCGATTATTTTTCCCCATTTACTCTAATGATGACTTCTATAAACGCAGACAACTCCACACAACTAGCTCTACATAAACTTTACTGTCCGAGTTCAGGACCGACGACAAATGTTCCTTTAATGTTGAACATGAAGTGAAAAAGCTGCAGGGTGGACTTTGTCTTCTGTGCAGACCTCGTCCAATCAGCATAGCTACATGACCTATTCAAAAGCAGCTGACAGAGAATCCAGAATTCTCCTTTTGACGGCAGCAACCATCGATCAATAATCAATTATCACAGGCTGTCGTTATGTTCATGGAGCTGAACTTCAAAAGTCACGTCAAAGAATGTGGAAATGCTCGTTTATAACTGATCAATCTACATGACTGTACCTACACTTTACTTCCTGTGCAGGAGAAGAACTCACTCATCAGTAATAATGTTGGGTTTAGACTTAAATCAACCTCGACAGCATTTTGTGTCATCTTTTCCTCTCAGACACGAAATCACAACAAACTAAACTACATTCATAAAAGTCAGGATTTGTTCAGCTGTAACTTTCATTATATTCGATAAATTAAAACTATAATTCTGTTTATACAGTGAATCCATTTTAATTCTGCTTACCATACATGGCCTGTTGTGGCCCCGGCTGGCCCTCAGCCTGGCCGGGGTACTGGGGGCCAGGAGGACCCATGGACTGAGGAGGGGCCCCGGACGTCAGCATCCTTGCACCCCCCTGCAGCATCGAGTAAACTGCCTGGAGACAACAGAAGAGTCAGAGAGCAGCATTTTACTGTTGGAGCTACTTTTAACTACTTCATTTACAGTTAGCTCGTTTAGTCCAGCCAGAGGGTCACCAGATCAGTCTGAGGGGCCGCCGGATCAATACATTACTGACATCAGATTGAAAAGCAATCAGTAACTATAGCTGTAAAATGAATGCAGTCATTTAAAAAGTACAATATTTCCTCTGAAAAGTAGTAAAGCAGAAAATTCAAAGATATAGTATACTATAAGTAACTATACTTCTATACCCAAAGTTACGTAGTTAGCAGTAAGCAGGTTCAGCTCACTCACTTTAACTTAATGACAGCTGACCTCATTAAAATCTCCAAGCAGCCAATCAACAAGCAGCTTGCTGCTGTTACATCACATCACACCCGGAGGACGAGATATTCTTTAAAAATCAGGTTTCAGTTCTCAGTGAGGGTTTTTATTCGGTGTAGGACTTTTTACTGGACCTTTAAACGCCTGCTGACAGTTTCGTGCCTCGGTACCTGTCCGTGGTAGTGTGGGGGCATGGCCTGGATCACCTGACCGTACTGCAGGTAGGACTGGGGGTAAGGCGAGGCCACCAGCGGCGGTCCTGCTGCTGAGGCTGCGGCTGAGATCATGGGGGACGCTGTGGAGGGGTGGTGCTCCGGACGTTGTCCCACCACTGGGCCTGAAACAGCAGAACGCACGGTCACTGGTTCACCTGGGATGTAAGAATCGTATCCATGACACGTTCTGAGCCGTAATGTCAAAAATACTGACAGAGCACCACAGAAAGGTGCTCACTGCTTTTACTACTCTCTGTCTCACTGAGCTCTGAGGTTTGAAAATACAGGTCCCATAATGCTCTTGGGGGATGTACTGTAAACAGGAAGTATACTGTTGCCATGGGTTCAGTGAGTTACGCTGTGGTCTACATCTGTTAGCCTACATTTGTTTGTTTTGTTTAGAAACTGGCACCACTAAACGCCGGCTGAATTAGCTGTTAGCAGCTAGTGTTAGCAGCTAGTGTCAGCAGCTAGTGTTAGCAGCTAATGTTAGCAGCTCCTGTTAGCAGCGTATCCATGAACATACAGCCATCACTGTGACACTGAAGAAAACTTCAAAACATGAGGCTTCTCGGGGAAGTCTGCAGTGACGAGAAGCTTCTTCTCTAAAGGAATTTATGGACGTTCAGTCGTCATGAACATCAGAGATAATTATGTCCTTGAGAAGTCACACAGGAAGTGAATCTAAAAATATCTGTACCAAGACAACTGACCCAAATCAGCACGCCAAGCCACAGGGACTGATTTCACCTGCACACACCTGTCGCCTCACATCTCTCCTCACAGTCTGAAACCTCTGATCCAGTCTTTCCTTTTAAAACCTCTGTGTGTGTGTGTGTATGTGTGTGTGTATGTGTGTGTGCATGTGCGTACCTTTGGCTCTGGCATATTTGCCCTGGTTGACTGTTGACATGGTGTACTGATACATCTGAGGAGCCTGCGGAGAAGACGTGGAGACATTACAGCAGCAGGAAGTTGTCTCTGATTGGACGACGGAGCGTTCAGAGAGACTGGCTCAAACCTGGATGGAGTGTCCTTGGATGTGGATCGGGGAGACGTAGGACAGGTAGTGTCCAGGTGGGCCGCTGTACACGGCTCCTCCTCCTCCTCCTGGCTGTCCCGGCGGAGGCAGAACCACGGAGGGGCTGGTGGGGGTTGGTCGAGGAGGGGTGGGGGTCGGCGTAGGCTTCTGTCACAACACAGACAGAGAGAAAGTCAAGCTGAGTGTGTGTGTGAGCGTGTGTGAGCGTGTGTGTGTGAGCGTGTGTGAGCGTGTGTGTGTGTGTGTGAGCGTGTGTGTGTGTGTGTGAGTGACTAACCAGGGCTGTGTTTCCTTTTATGGGAAGAAATTCTTTTGCATTTGGATTCAAAGTTGAGTTTTTCACTTGTCTGAAAGAAAAGAACAGAAAAGACTTCAGACCCAAAATGCATCCTGAGAAAAACAATGTTAGAAAGCTCAGGAGGAGCGGGGGGGGGGGGATCCGTCCTCAGGTGGGGCAGACAGGAGACAGAAGCCGTGTGAACAGAACACGCCGATGGATGAAGAAAGTCACCAGATCTGCTGCTGATCTATCACCAAACTAACCTGCCAGGAAAACCACCTGCACACACGGCATGTGACCCAGTCGCTGCTCGCGAGGCCTCGACACCTGAGTGAACCTCCATTTATCACATTTAGCATTTTTGTTTTTCAGCCGGGGTCTTACTCTCATCACCATTCTGGCTCTGGGTCATGCTAACTCTCGCCCTGTACCCTGCACAGGTAAGATGACCTGCAGGTAAAATGGACACAGTTATGAGAGTAAAGCTTCCATGTGGACCCATCAGAGCTGCTTGTTGGACGATCAAATACCTTCAGAAACCACCTGTGTCAGACATCTTTCACTTTTCACCAGAAACGACAGAGAACACTGGATGTCTCCCAGGAGAGACGGCGCGATGCTCTTATTTAAATATATCTCCTCTAGCGCAGCCAGCTGGTCACGGCAGGTAACCAGCACCTTTACCTTTAAGTCGAATTAACGTTAATTAAGCTTCACTAATGATGCAGCTGTGTACCTGTACGCAGCACCTGAGTGGACAGATTGTAACAGCAGTTCCTTCCTTACACTGTAGCTGCAGACGCAGCCTCCGATCGTTCGCTGCCCTCCGGACAGGCCTCCTCGCTGCTGGGGGCCGGGGCCGACTGGGGCGACCCAGGCTGCGGACCCTCTGGCCCTGAGGGCTGGGGGCCGGCAGGAGTCGTGGGCGTCTGGGCGGCGGGGGTCGCGGCCGGCTCTGTGGTCTGTGGAAGATCTTGGCCAGGGGAGGTGAGAGGTTTGGGCAGCGCCGGGGGGGAGGAGGAGGATGACTCGGCAGGCGAGGCGGGGCTGTGCTGAGGAGGATCTGCTGAGGCCGGACTCGCTGAAGGGGAGGAGCTGGGCTGCAGCTGAGACACAGAAACTCAAACATCAACAACCGAGCCCTCGGCTGACCACTGTTAGCTGACATCTGGATCAAAGCTGAGACTCTCAGTGCTCATTAGCCTCCAGAGATTCGCCACTGTGTGACGTGTGACCCCCTGTGTGACACGTGTGACCCCCTGTGTGACACGTGTGACGCCCTGTGCGACACATTTGACCCCCTGTATGACACATGACCCCCTGTGTGACATGTGTGACCCCGTGTGTGACACGTGTGACCCCCTGTGTGACACATGTGACCCCGTGTGACCCCCTGTGTGACACATGTGACCCCCTGTGTGACACGTGTAACCCCTTGTGTGACCCCCTGTGTGACCCGTGTGACCCCCTGTGTGACACATATGACCCCCTGTGTGACGTGTGACCCTCTGTGTGACACTTGTGACTCCCTGTGTGACACGTGTGACCCCCTGTGTGACCCCCTGTGTGACACGTGTGACCCTCTGTGTGACACATGTGACCCCCCGTGTGACACGTGTGACCCCGCGTTACCGCTGACATCACTCTTACCCTGAACTCTTTGCCGAACTTGCGGAGCTCCTCCAGCTGAGACCTCTGCTGGACTGAGGGGGCTGAGAGAGAGAGAGATCACATCAGATCCACCATGGCAGGATTTTAAAGACCGCCGCATGTTCTCTATGGATCACAGCTACCCAAAGCCAGCATTTGTCACATCAGGTATAAAAACCTGGTGGAGGACAGACGAGGTTTACCTTTGCTGCTCTTGGCTTCCTGCGGGCTGGACAGACTTTCAGTTCGCTCTTTAGCTGCTGAGCTCAGGATCTCATTCACTGTGCAGGACGAGAAATAAATCATTAAATGTTGCTTTCAGCTGCTTCATTAAAGGCTTTGAAAGAGACCAAACAGCGAACAGCGACCTCTCTGGGCAGGTTGTTGAACAGCTCGTGAGCTGATTTTCTTCGTGCAGTTCAGGCTTTTTCTACACTTCGCTGTAAACAAACTTCAGTTTTCTGGCTCAAGACATTTTGTTGTAATAAACGTCTCACCGTCGACAGGGAAGAGCGGGGTGGGGCCGGGGGGTTTGGCGGCGGTTGCCGTGGAGACAGTGGAAGGGGAGGAGTCCAAGAAGGCGGGGCCAACCAGGGGGAGGTCCTGGGGAGGAGCGTCTGGTTTTGGAGCACGAGCGACTGGAGGGTGGACAGACGGACGAACAGAGAGGAGAGATGGAGGGAAGTGAGAGAGGAGGAACTCTTCATCATGAAGATTCGTTAAGAAAAATGGTCCAATCAGGAGACAGAGCCACGATGTCCTTCCTCCTCCTCCTCCTCATGACCTCATATCTGCTCTAAGATGATCACACACCAAGCAAAACACTGTCTTTCACAACCGTGTGTGTCTGTGTGTGTGTGTGCGTGCATGTTTGTGTGTGTGTGTGTGTGTGTGTATGTGCCTGTGTGTGTGTGTGTGCGTGTGTGTGCGCGTATGTGTGTGTGTGCGTGTGTGTCTGTGTCTTTGTCTGTGTGTGTGTGTGTGTGTGCGTGCGCCTGTGCCTGTGTGTGTGTGTGTGTGCGTGCGCCTGTGTGTGTATGTGTGTGTGTGTGTGTGTGCCTGTGTGCGTGTGTGTGTGTGCCTGTGTGCGTGTGTGTGTGTACCTGCAGGTGAGGACTGGGAGTTTGGGGTTCTCAGGGTTCTGCTGCTCTGGAGTCTCTGGGACTTTGGGGAAGTTCTGGATGTAACTGAGAGAGAGAGAAGCAGTTAGAGCCAACACACACACACGCGCACACACGTACACACACGCACACACACACACAGCAGGAAGAGGAAGACAGGAAGGACCACCACCATACCTCCGTTAACAGAGCGCGTCGTGTCGGCCAGCGCCTGAGGATGGGAGAGGGAGTGCGGGAGAACATGATTGGTGCATGGAGGGCTGCTGGCTGCCGGCGGGCTGCTCTGCGATTGGTGGGGAGAGTAGGCGGTTCTGACGGACAGCGGACTGCTCCTATCAGACGGCGGTTTGGGGGAGGACGAGCCGGGCGGCGGGTGTCTGGAGGAGGTCGGCGCGGCGGTTCGGCCGGAGCCTCCGGTCCTCGCGCCGCCAGACAGGCCGATCTCTCGCGCCCGCTGAGGAAGAGGAATGTATTTACCTTCCCTGCAAGACGGGAAGGAGGAGGAGGGGACGAGAGATCAGTCAGACAGGAAGCAGCAGAGCAGGCGGCTGTCACAGCGAGCTCACCAGGTTCACGTGAGGCGTCACGTTCAGACTCTTACCTGCCGCCGGAGGTGGACCCGGGGCTCGCCCTGTCCTCCCTCTCTCGGACCACGGCGCTGTACTTCTCCTCCTCGCTCCTGCCCTCCTCGTTCTCTAAGGACACCCGCCGGCGGTACTGCAGGCTGCTCTCGATCTCGTTGGCTAACCGAGCCGCCCGCGCTTCCCGCTGCCGGTAAACCTCCGAGTTCCCCTTCTCCAAAGGCATGCTGGGAGAGCGGAAACCAGCTCATCAGCACAGTCCGGCTCTTAACTGTTTATTTAATGCATCATCATCAGTTCTGACGTTAACTTGTAATTTTCTGCTGATTTCAAACATTTATTGTGGAACATTTAAAGTTCACTTCTGACGCTGCTGCCTTCAGGCTCTCAGCAATCAGCAGGAAAGTACATGAAAATAATAACAACGAAGCCAGGAGGAGAGGTCTGGCTTCGTTTCTCATGTTGGCGACGAAGCACTGAACTTTGGGCGGGACGGATCGACCCGTGGACGGACTCACGTGTACATGGAGAGGCTGGAGTCGTAGGTGGACTTGACGCCGTACGCCTCCTCGTTGAACTTGAACATCTCGTTGGCGTCCCAGCCGTTTGACTGAGAGGAAGAACATCGGACGTGAAAGAGTGGAAGCTGCCGCGCTGTGTGTGTGTGTGTGTGTGTGTGTGTGTGTGTGTGTGTGTGCTTGTGCGTGCTCACTGTGTCGGACTCCAGTTCAAAGTTTTCTCCATTTCCATTTCCGTCCCACCGCTGCAGAACCTTCTCCCGGTGTTCCCCGTTCACCCGCGTCGAGCTGATGGAGGTGTCGGTGAAAGTGTCTGCACGAACACACACACACACACACACACACACACACACACACAGAAACAGACACACACCAAAGACAGGTCAACAACACCTTTAATTCTTCAAATCTATCGATATCTGATGATGTAACCACCAGCTGTACACACGTTCTTTACAGTAATCGATACCACACACGTGACTCCTGTCGTGATGTTACTGTGCTGTCGTTGTTTTCTGCAACATCCATGAAGCAGAAACTGTTTGAGTGATACATTTTAGTGATTGATTACTGATTTCTTATCAATGCCAAACCAATCGTTGACGTTCTGTGTCCACACGATCGAGCTCATTAAACGTGTCTAACAGCACCTGCTGCTACCTGCTCGTTCACAGGGGTCGTGGTGGAGGCGCGGTGTGTAATCTGCTCCAACACTGATTATTACCGACCACACAAGCCAAGACAGGAAATAGAAACATTAATGAAGCCTGAAGATTACGAAGCTCTGACATTTCTGTTTGTGCGCAGGTTAAACGTGAGACGTCCCTCAGCGAGCTTCAGAGCTCGCCGTTCCCTCCAGGTGTCTCGTTACCTCTGACGGCAAAGCTCAAGTCGACATCGCGGCAGGTCATGGTCACCAGGTCGGTGGGGCTGAAGATCATCGTGTCAGTGATATCTTCAATCTTGGGTGGTGGAGAGGACTGGCTTCCTCCACCTCCTCCTCCGCCTTCCTCTCCTCCTCCTCCTCCATCGCTCTGTTTATGAACAGCGTCCACAGCCAGCTCGCACTGGCGGTCGTCAGAGAACACACAGATAAATCCGTTAATCCTGTTGTGACGACGTGGAGCCAAAAAGCAAAGGACTCAGAGAAAGTGTGGCGGCTTTTTACCTGAGAGCTTAAAGTCTTGAAGATTCCCTCATACACGGCGCCATTTTTCACTCTGACATCACAGGTGGAGCCCTGAAAGCAGCAGCGAGGAAGCTTTAGTCTCTTTGTTTGTGGTGCTCATGTCAAAAACTCACCAAAGTTTCAGAGCAAGCTACTCACCACGACCGCTGTGAGGAAATGAAGCATTCTGGCATTGTTGTAGACGCCTTCAAACATCTGCAGATACAGAGCACGTTGTCAACAATCCTTTACTCAAGTAAAAGTACTAATACCACACTGTGAAAATACTCCACTACAAGTTAAAGTCCTGCACTCAAACCTCACTGAAGTAAAAGTATGTGAGCGTTATTAGCAACATGGACCAAGTACTGACTGTGCACTAAAATGGTTAAATGTGTCATAATAAGCCTGTCAGCGCTCTCTGGTGGACAAACTTTGTAACTGACTCAAAAAGACATTATTTCTGTTATTGTCACGTGTCTTATTTATCAGCTGGTATGATGCCAAAATATCTGCCACAAGCTGATCAATAATCTCTACAACCACACTGTTTCTAAATGGATTTTAATTGAATTCTTTTTTCATTTTTACATTCTGCCCCACACTCCTCAACATATAAACTTTATATTTATTTAATATCATATCAGAATTGTACTCCAGTCACTTGGCTGCTTTGTACACAGTGAAATACTTACAGATCATAAAATCCTGTGTGATTTAGGGCTGTATCAATAAAATTGACTACTGTCTTACAGTTCTTTTAAAGCATTTGCTGAAACTTGCTAGAGTTAATAACTTAGACTGTTGTAAAAGGTTTTACAGTAACTGAGTACATGTAGCAGTACAGGTCTGAGACACTACTTCATTACTGCATTTCATAGGTAATAATTTATTTTTCACTCTGCTGCATTATCTCACAGCTACAGCTCAAATCACGATTTTACATGTAAAACATATTATTGATTAAGATTAGAAACAAAAGTATTGAAAATGGTTAAAAGTGGCCCAAACTTCACATTAAGATGCTACTTACATGTTAATGCATCAGCATTAACAACATAAAAAATACAATGCATATTAATACATCAATTATTTCCATTTGCTGGTAATAATTCTGTAATTTTACTTCTGTAACGGTGGAAAAGTTCAGAAATGATGATTTGTATTACTGAAGTACTTGTACATGATGTTTTACTCTTCCTGCAGTAACAGGTCAGCCGGTCTCAGCCTGTTTCTGTTTACATTGTTGGACTTTACGATGCTGGATGTCAGCAGAGGAGACAGCTGAGGAAGAGCATGTTTACACCAAAACCTCCGACCGCAAACATCGCTTTGATTTCAGACACACCAGGTGACAGCGGGCACACCTGGCTGAGATGAATAATTCATCAGCTGATCACAGGCACAGCTCACTTTCTTTGAGCTGTCACTACTTACTAAGCTGCTGAGAGGAGAGGACTGAGTCTGTGATGGTGGTTTCATTGTGTTCCTGGACCTGCAGAGGGTCAAGAAATAAAGGTTAGCTAACAGCTAAAGATGTCAACTGCTCCCCCCGTGAGAACAATAAACACAAGCCTGAACCGGGCGACAGAGCAACACCTCCCGCTAGACAGCGAGCGACTTCCAGGCTGACATGGCACGATTAGACAGACAAACTTAACACCAACACCGAGACTGTTTCTCTTCATGATAAAGTCAGAAAACCTTGATGTTGTTGTTGTTGTTCAGAATAGTAAAATCAGCTAGCTATGTGGGCTAACGTTGTTAGCTTAGCCTAGACGTCGAATTTTACCAACAGAGACACAGACGAGCCGCTAGAACTGATGCTGGCATCACATTAGAAACTGACAGGTGAAGAAGTTTTAGTAAGTAAATTATACTTTTTAGTCA
Source organism: Chelmon rostratus (assembly GCF_017976325.1). Lineage (NCBI taxonomy): Eukaryota > Metazoa > Chordata > Actinopteri > Chaetodontiformes > Chaetodontidae > Chelmon > Chelmon rostratus. The sequence continues at coordinate 1,167,624 of NC_055674.1, forward strand.
TGTGCATCCCTGTTATTCCAGTCTCGTCGTTCCAGTGAAAAGTCACACGGTTTGACAGGCCAAACACGACACACCGCTGAAAAACAACAAAACACAGCAGCGGGTGCGTTCGATTTGTCAACACACGGCGACTGTACACTTCGATTCTGAGGGGCGGATTGATACTCAGTTAGGGCGGTACTCAGAAAATGTGAATGTTGTCGCCTCTCGACAGTAACTCAAGCGCACCGGGCTCAACCGAGTACATGTAACGAACGCACTAATCTTAAACCCTGCCTACCGATTTAATGTGAACACTGATTGGACAAACCTTCTGTCAATCATTTCTGGTCTGGTTTCTAATTGGCTTAGTTTGACATCAATCATTTATCTGACGAGCTGATAGTTAGAGACCGTCCTGCTAAAGGTCATGTAAGGAAACGGATTTCTGGGAAAAAAAAAAAAAAAAAAGTGAGCTTCAATTTTATCCACATGACAAGTTATAGAAGATTTTAAAATGTTTTTAACTGAAATACCACAAAAAACGAAGACAATAATTAAACTAATCAACAAACGTGTTTTGTAATACACTGTTAGTACCAACTGTTTTATAAAATAATCAAGTCAGAATAAAATGTGAGTCTTATCTTTTGAAAGTTTTGGCAGAGTAATCTCAACTCAAAGCCCACTTACTATCTTTCTGTCTCCATCCAGCCCATGCGATGTGGTTGAGAGCTCTCAATATACAGTGTTGGTTTTTTAGTGAACTGATATTCAAACAATGGCTGTAGTACAAAAATGACGTTTTGAGATGCAAAACCTTTTCCGCCCAAGATTATGAATTGTATCTATGAAACTGTGTACTTTAATAATTCATATCAATCAACAGTTTCCATGACGGTGGGATTACCTGTGTACTAATTTGATTAAAGACAAATTAATTTAGGAATATACACCATATTAAGGAAGCACCAGCTGAACCAATGAGGGTTGTGAAACTAGATTTTGTCCATGGACCCCCTTTGAGACAGACCCTCATGATCAGGTATAAAGCCCTTCAACCCTTTATTCTTTATTACAATTAGTGCTTTAAACTACTTTCCATCTCAAACGTCGTTAATGCTAAAGCTAAGCCTAAATACCAACAATAAAAAGAATTTAAAGTGACAGAGAATCAGCAGCTCTCATCCAGCCGCATACTGTCGATCTGAGGCTAGACTGGACTGTTTGTTGTGTTGTTCCTGATCTAAAATGAGATTTAAGTGCTATAACAGACAATTTTTACTGTTTCTACGTATTGCACCATCTGGATTTCACACCTTTTAGGCCACATTCAGGAAAAAAACACCACACACCAACCATTATGTTTCACTATATTTATATTATATCATTAAATTCAATGTAGTACCTGAAACTAACCACACAGGGCGGACAGACGACACTGCCCGCCCTCAACACACGGTCCCAGCAAAGAGAGAAAAGAGACAGAGAAAGGCACAAAGAGTTCTGAAACTGAGAAAAGGACACAGAACATGATGATTCTGGGGGGGAAAGGTGCATACAGACAAATACATGAGCAAAGAAAAGAGCGGTAGAAATGGCTGGGGAGGTTATGTGGCGCATAAAGAAACAGGCAAGCTCTAAACTGAGTGACGAACGAAGACAGAGCGACACGAACGCAGGCAGAGGCTGATGACGAGACGACAGACACAGAAAGGCACGAGTAGAAAAAGTAGGTATTCTCATTGACATTTTCTGCTAATCGTATATTTGGGATGAACGGAGGATGAGGTCGAGGAGGAGAGGACAGCATGAAAGAGAGTGAGGATACTGCGTAGCCTTGAGAAAGAGGCTTTACAGCAAATCTTATTTTTCCTTCTTTTTATCCCAAAATAAAAAGGCACAAACACATTTTCAACTGAATTACAAGATGGAGTCGGAACAAGTGTTACACATACACGGAGTAAGCATACAAAATAAAAAGGTGTCTTAAAAACAAATAAAATTAATAGTATTATTCTGACCGTCATTATTATTTCCATCAACATTATTGTTATCGGCATCATCAATAATTTCTCTCTGAAGGAAAACGCGTCTCTCCCAGTTCAGAGAGAAACAGACAGAGAGAGAAAGAGAGAGAGACATATAGTGAGTGATGCTGCTGAGTGTGTCTGAGGTAAATGTTTCCTGCCCGCTCGACTTCAGGCGTCACTCAGACCCGAGACGTCACTCTCTGCGTGTTGAGACGACGTCGACCAAACTCCAGAGAAAAATCTGTCAGTTTAACGCTGCCTCGTCTGCATTCAGTGCAGTTAATCTGCTAAAACACATTATTTAACATCTCAGTCTGAAAACAATCTCGTTCCATTAAAATATACAATGATGGGCAGCAGGGCTGCATCACCAAATTATCACCAAATTATCTGCTGACAACTTTTTGGATAATCGATAAATCTTTCACTGCAAAAAATGTGTCGTATTATCTTCAAATTACAAAAGTCCAAAACCCAAAAGATAATAAATTTAGCCTGACTGAAGCCAGACCTGGCAACCCAAACACAGTTATTATTAATGGTTTTAAACTGGAGGTTAACAGAGCCACGTGTTAGGAAGCCGTACCAATACTTAGTTTTTTTAAGGTTTTTCCATCGTGATGACTCGTTTCTTAAATATCAGCTACTGAGCTCGACGTGGCTTCAGTTTAGTGGGAGAGCTGCTATTCAGCCTACATGCAGCGGGCAAACACACCGGGACTAAAACACATCCTGTCACCGCTGGCAGGGGACTCATCTTCATCGGACACAGGTGTGTATATTCTCAGCAGCTGGCAGGTAGGACAGTGAAACTGAACTGATGTCAGCTCGAGTTTTCTGCCAACCGGTTACAGGTTACACGTACCAAAACTTCCACATGTGATATCTGAACATTTGTATCCCTGTTTATGAACTGTAACACTGTTTAACTCATGTTTGCTAATTAAAATTTAATTAAAATAAAGTATAATGAAAACTTTTAGAGCAGCGTTACAGAAAGCAGTGGAACACCCGTACAGGCGACCCCCACACGTCGCTTTCACACCTTCTGGACACCTGGGTGTGATGAATCAGACTTCCACGTGTTTGTGATGCTTCTGCATTTAAATAGTTTGATATCAGCCGACCGTCTGATCCGACGCAGACACGTGAAGCGTCTCATTATAACAGAAGGTCAAAGTCTGCCTGCTAGTTACAAGAACATGAGAGTTTCATCCCCAACTGGACTGAAAACGTAGGACGTGTGGCACCGACGCGTTAGTGTCAGCATCATTATCATACATTCAAGAACTGATGGTGTTCATTGTTGAGACACAAACAGGACCGCGCATTAACTGGAGTCGGCGGCGGCGGCGTCTCTGGGCCGGCAGAGCGTGACGTGCTGGGTCTACCTGCCACAGTACAAAGTGTGTAGAGTGTGTTTGGCCTCTGGTTAGTGTGTGAGCGCTGTGAGGTATCTGGACTGCTGGCTTCACAGGGCTCGAGCTCTCACTGCCGCTCACCGGCGTGAACGAGCTGCGAGGCGTAGCGGCTGAATCAAAGCTTATCTGACTACAATAAGAACATAAACGTACCGCGTGTTAGTGTTGTAAAGCTGCTCTCACCCGTCTCTCCGTCTGCTTAGTCTTCTCTCTCTCTCTCCTATAGTGTTAGTACTTTTACACCTCCTCCTCCTCCTCCTCCACCTTGCTAACAAAATAAAAATACTGGTTATGAATGGCTATGATGTACGCCGCCTCATCCAATCTCACGTTCACTTCCACACACGCACACATGCACTCACTCACACACACACAACTCCTCCTCCTCCTCCTCCTCCTCCTCCTCCTCCTCCTGGCATTCCCTTCATCAGAAGAAGGAATACTGGTTACCGATGGCTCGGCGCGCCCTCGCTCCATCCCTCTCTTCCCCCTCCACAGCTTCCAGCTGGCGGAGAGGAGTGTCCCTGTCCCTCTCCTCCCAGTCCTCCACTCCTCCTCCACTACCACTGCCGCTGCCTCCGCTTCCTCCACTTCCTCCTCCTCCTCCTCCTCCCGTCGTTGCCATTGTCACCACAGCCGCTCCTCCTCCTCCCACCTCCGCCTCGCTTCCTCTCTCCTGGGGAGGAGTCGGAGGCGGCGGCCGACCCGGCGGCAGGGGAGGAGGCTGGGGAGGGCTACGGGGTCTGCTGGTCAAGTCTGCATGGAGAAGAAACAGACGAGAGAAAGAGAAGAGAAAGGAAAAGGAGGGAAATGAGAGAAAAGTGTAAATAAAGGAAGGCAGAGGGGGAGGAGGAGGAAATAAGGCCAAAAGTGTAAGAAGTGAAGTGACAGCGAAGTCGGAGGAGAGAGGGGTGAGAGGCGGGAGAGAAAAAGAGAAAATGACAGTGAGCGACCAGTTAGGTGGAAGAAGTCTGCGGTCATGGAGTCCATGAGAGTCATGGAGGCAGTCCAACTCCAGGAACACGCACACACACACAAACACGCACGCACCTTATGCTGACACACAGTCGGTACGGCTGAATCTGAATTATTATTTTCATCATCAATTAATCTTCTGATTATTTTCTTGATTAATCTCTTTAATCGATTCATCGATAAAATGTCAGTAAAACGTGTGAAAGGCGCCACAGGAAGTCTCAGAGCTCGCGGTGTCGTCTTGACGTCTTAGTCCAACCAAAACACAAAAATATTCAGTTCACGATCACGTTACACTAATCCATCAATAAATCAAATCAAAAATATATTAACTTTTTGTATTGATAATCTTTTTCTGTAAAGACACTAAAAAACGGAAATACTAAAGTAAAGTACAAGTACCTCAAACCTGTGGTGAAGTAGCTGAACAAACATTTAACGGTTCACTTTTTGTTTAATCGTTTCAGCTTGAATCAGGATTTGTGAAGTGTATCACAGCGGCGGCAGCAGCTTCCCTCCATCGCCTCCTCCGACGCTTAAAAATCCAAACACTTCAGGAGTCAAAGATGAATCTTCAGGGAAAACGAGCGACTGATTAAAGCGTAAACTGAGACGTCAGGACGTGTTTGATTCGGCTCAGCGGCTGATTGATCGAGCAAATCGCACGTTCACTTAGCAGCTAACCAATCAGAGCTTTGATAGGTTCGCCAAAGCGAAGCCTGCAGGGTTCCTACCAGGCTGACAAAATGACGTCTGAACGTATCTGAACTGATTCTGGTTGGTTCTGGAGCATCACATGAGCAGAATCGCCACATTCGAATGCGTGTGGTGTTGAAATAAAGACGCAGAGTCTCGTCCGAACTGAGAAACACGTCAATACGTCCAACCTGAATCGGCACGTAGAGGATCGGCTCGTTCACGCACTCGCTCCCAAACACTCGCTCTCTCTCAGCTGAGTCCGGTCTCACTTACACACAGTCAGAGATGGGGGTTGATGGAGAGTCAGGATGGCGCGTGGTGATGACATCACAGACTGTAGGCCGGCTGCCCGCCCTGTCCCGGCCTGCAAGGGATGAGCCACCGGATACAACAGACAACAACAACAGAGAGGTCAGAACAGCGGGGGGTGCAGTAACACAGTGAGCAGGTGGAAAAGGCTGCAGGTGCACGCAGGTGAGTGGAGTTCTTCTACCGAAACATGTGGCCTCATTTCTGTTCCTGACAATCAGTTTTAACACCGAACACCAGCTGAACCGCTCCACTGCCTTCATTTGTTAATGCTGTTTGACATCTCGGGTTCGATTCGATTCTAATCGCGTGCAGAAGAGATGACGAGCAGCAGATGAGATGAGGCAGAAGAGTCACCGGCACAAGATGACAAAGATGTGGCTGATGCTGCTTTTTGGCTCCTGTAGATATCATGCAGCACGTGCAGTACACACAAACACACACACACACAAAACATACAACACACACGCACACCTTCAGAATGCAGCCAGGTGTCTCCAGGTAGTGCTACACCTGGCTGTGAGGTTTAAACCAGCTACACTGGCTTCCTGTCACTGCGGCGTCTGTTAAGGTTCCTTACCACAACGATGTGCAGCGTTGAGTTCGGATGAACTTGAGAAACACCCAGAGCCATGAAGAGAGAGGGGGCTACATTAAGTTCTACCCAATGAGGCGTCAGCTGATTACAGTTTTCATGCTACGTTTTGATGAGCCTTCTCAGCGGCTAAGCTAACAGTAGCTAGCTACCTCCAGTGGTAATGTCGGCCCATCCCTTCTAACTTCCTGGGAAGCGGCTGGCTTCAGCATGAATTCATGAATCTTATCAAAGCAGTGATACAGCAGTAAACGCTTCATTCATTCGTTCACTGTTACGTCTGGATGAAAAACAATAATGATAATTGATATTAATAATTTATGCGTAGTGTAATATCATTGTGCTGTTAATAAAGTTTAAAAACTGGTCTGGTACTGCTGTAGACCTGCAGGGCTCTCAGGCTCTGCAGCTCGGTGGTGGTGATGATGATGATGATGATGATGATGATGATGATGTTTTATTCAACTCATTTCATTTCATTTATGTACGAGTGTTGAATCTCTCTCAGTGTATTTAATCTTGCTCTGCTGCAGTTAATGTGATCCATGACTGATATGTTAACAGATATATCACAGGTGTTTTATGCTTCTTTTCTTCTTCTCTCATACCTGGCTGGCGAACGGCAGTGGCACCCACGAAGCTGATGAGCGTGACGTCTGAGGCGCCGCCGGACTCCAGGGGGATCGGGTGCACCCGGAAGTGTTCCAACATGTCGAAGATGGACTGGAACCAAAGGTGCTGCACTCGGCACTGACCGTCCTCGTTCAGGGACAGACGGAGGTGCTGAAGGGAAGAAAGACAGAGGTCAAAGGTCAAAGGTCAACATCCAACAGAATAAATGTTTCTTACTGGACACACACACACACACACACACACACACACACACACACACATACACAGTTTGTATGCAGATTACTGGTGTGTTGTATCTTATAAGGTATCTGGTTTTGTTTGTTCTAGTGCACACAGGTGGCACACAGGTGGCACAGAAAGGTCCTGCAGATGGTGTCACATGATCCCTCCCATCTACAGGTGGCAGTAATGTGCCATCAAAAGCACCACAGCACTCACACAGGTTGATTAAGGATCACATACTGAACATTAGAACAGAGCAACATCGGCAGGTTCTCCAGACTCACCTTGGCCTTGCCCTGGAAGTTAAAGGTGAGGACATATTCTCCGCGCCGTGTCTCGCTCTGGCGAACCAGGAAGACACCGTGGCTCGCCGGGCCTCCGGCCAACACCAGCTGAGCAGCTTTGAGACGGGACAGGGTGCCGTGGAACCACTGACACTCACTGAGAGGGTGCTCCACCGCCTCTGCAGCTGTCGTCTCCGAGAACAGGAAGGAGCCTGGACGAGCAATGAGAGGTTTAAAAAGTTTAAAAGACTTCAAAGTGAGCTGCTGCCATAAACAGAAAAGGCTTGACGCAATAATTAACTTTTCATTGTTTTTAATTAAAATATGTCCTTGGATCATATTCACCTGTGGCGTCTGGAGTCTCAGGAAAAGGTGTGCCCAGGCTAGCCCCGCCTCCGCCGAGTATCCGGCTGTCTGGTTCGTCGAGAGGGGCTCGAGGCGGCAATTCAGGCGGGAGAGGATCCATCAGGGGAGAGGAGCCTCCGATACCTCCATAACACACTAAGACAATTCAGTATCAATGACTAAAGCTGCGGCTCAAACTCACACGTTAACTTCGGCTCTAAATCAGCATGATTTGAAAATGAGAGCAGAACCTGATCCTGCAAAGTCACCTGCCACACCCTCACAGATCTGCTTTCATACTGACTCCTGCAACACACTGCAAAGCTCACAGCATCAGAGACGTACCCTGCGAGAGACGGTCAACCATCTCAGGCGTCCCACTGATGTCCAGCAGCCCCCCACACACACCTTCAGCGTCTTCCTGTTCGCTGTGGGAGAGAGAGCAGCAACACTTCAACCTGCTTCATGCTGTCCCACAGATCCTGTCCTTCCCACCCTTTACAGCATCCATTCACTCGCTACCTGAGACAGATGCCGTTCCTGATGTCACTCAGCCAGGCTCTCATCTGTACAGCGTCGCGAGTCTCGATCACGTACTGCGCCGACCCTTCCAGCTGCCCGGGAACAAGAGCAGAAGAAAAACATGGAGGGCCAAGCTTCAGACGTCTATCATTAAACTACTGTCAAATGTCAAATCCATCTCCTTTAACCCACAGGGGCTTGTATTTCCTCTTTGTGGTTCAGTTTTCACAGATATTTGGTGCCTCTGAAGTTCAAATGGCTGAATGAGTTTGAATTAGCTGCTGCAGTAAATACTCGGTGTTATAAAAGACGAAGGATTTACATTAATCACATGAGAAGACAGCAGGGGAACAAACTGTCTCAACCGGCTGAGGAACAGCCGAAATTTACTGGACAAATACAGCAACCCCCCCCCCCCCACCCCCGTGGCTCTCGGCCTGGATCCATCATTACAGATACAGAAAACACATTTACAAAGCAGGAAATTGGAACAGCTGTCAACACTTCACTGTCTTTATCCGTCTTTATCTAAAGACGGGGGGGCTCTGGTGAAGACGTGATTACCTGCAGCAGAAAGGTGTTCTCTTTGTCCGGGACCTCCAGCGCTGTGGTGCTCCTCACATCCACGATCGAGCAGCAAGGGACAGTGAGCCGGGGCTTTGATGACTGGGGAGACAAACCCAGCAAAATCAATAACAGCAGTTTCCTCCCATGGTATCAATACTCAGACTGAAGTACAAAAACTTCAGTTGCACAGTAAGTTATGGACTGGACTGTTTGTGCCTTTGCAACCAGCGGAGACTCAAGGAAGTCACTCCTCCCAGCACTGAAACAGTCAGATACATAACCCCCCTGTAAAGCCACAATTTGATGCACATACAAACCCCTTCACTTCAAACGAACTGACCTCATGTAGCTAACACTCTGCAGACTCAGGACACCTGACTCCGTCCCCGTCTGTTTTGACTGTTTTTGCCTCAACACACAGTTTGGTGTTCACAGTATTTATGAATTTTTAAGCACTTTTTATCTGCATGTTTCATGTTGTAAACAGTAGATGTTCGTACTGTCACTCCTCTACACATCTGTTCTTGTCCTTCTGCTGCTGTGATACTTTAATTTTCCTGCAGGGCATCAATAAAATGTATCTTACTGAGCACTTACTTTAGGTGGAATGAAGAATTCCAAGTAGTACTCCTCTCCCCGCTCACCACCTTCTCTATCCCTCTCTCTGAGGACCAGACGACATTTATGCCAGCGTCCCCCCCTCCAGGGCACGTTGCCTCCGCTGGCCAGAGGCTGCACTGGACCTGCCTGAGCCGCGGCGGACGAAGCCGCGGCGGCGTTGTTGTTGTCCGTACTGTGATGCAGCAGACCGAACGAGAAGCCGGAAAAGCCGTGGCTCGCGCTCAACTCGTCGCTTGATGAACTGACGCTCACCCCGCCCTCCCGCACCAGCCGGCCCACCTTCCTCGGCGGACCCATGGCGGCGGCGGCGGCGCTGCTCGGAGGCAGCGTGGAGGAGGCGGAGTGAGAGCCGGAGGCGGTCGGGGTGAGGACAGGGGGAGGGGATCGTGAGAGTCTGAGTTTTTCCAGACGATGGCTCCACTTCTCCTTCTCACCCGCTTCGCCGTTGCTCCGCCGCCGATCCCGAGCGGCCTCCGAAAGAGACAGAGAGGTGGCGCTGCTTGAGGAAGAAGGGGGCAGCGAGGAGGATGAGGAGTGGGGAAGGGACAGGGGCATGGACAGAGAAACGGGCATGGAGGAGGTGGGTGTGGGAGGCTGTGTGCCAGAGTTCCTCTTTGAGGTTGAAACCAAGGTGGCGTCCTGCACACCCATCGTGTAGCTGTAGCTGGAGGGCAGCTGGCTCTGGGCTGAGTCACTGGAGGAGCTTCGCCAGTGCAGGATCCCCCGGACACTCCCCCGCACACTACGACCCACACTCCGCAGAGAGAAGCGCTTCTTCACTTTGTTTTTGGAGGAGTTGGGCGTACTGTTACCTTTGGAGCCAGGCGGAGGAGTGACCGAGGAGGAGGAAGGTGGAATCTGAGGAGCGTGGGAGGGGTCAGCACTGTCCACCTCTGTAGATTCTCCCTCCCGCTCTTCTGGCTCAACGTCTTCCCCCACAGACGCCACCCCTAACCAGCTGTCCTCCTCTTCCTCAACTGGTGCTTCCCCATTGCCGGGCGCAATCATGGCCCCCCTCTCTTCACGCCTCCCGTTGTTCCCTCCCACCGACGAGCAACACGACGATGATGAAGATGGAGGCAGGACTTGGCTGTGGGCGTAAGAATCTTGAAACCTGTCCCCGCTGCGGTTCTCCAACACCAGCCGCGTCGGAGCAGGTTTGGATAGGGCCCGTGTCGTGTTAGTCGGGGGACACGGGAGGACAGCTCCCCCAGACGCTGACAAGGGTGAGACCGCTTCCTCTTCCAGGGACGTAGCATCTGACTGGGGAGCCCAGCTCACCATATCGTCCCTCCCAGAAGCACAGCTTGGCGGGAGCGCCCCCTCCAGCTCGCTCTGGAAGTGACGGACAAAGCGGTCGGTGAAGCGCCGGCAGAAGGCGGCTGCTGAATCTGGGGAGTAGTGCGGGTTTTCCAGGAGAAAAGCCCGAAAGTGACGCGCAAAGTCACCAGCTGCAACGCGGGCGTGGAGCTCACAGAATTCGGTCCAACTCAGGCAAGGCGAGGGGGAGGGTGTGGGGGTGTCTGAAAGGGAGGATGGGTGAGCCTGGGGTGGAGGGCTCACAAGAGGCGGCAGGGGAGGTGGCCGAGGGGACAGGGGCAGCAAAGAGGGAGATGGAGGGGACGGAGACGGGGAGGGTGAGGGAGGTAAAGGAGAGGAGTTTGCCGCCCGCGGGCTGGGCGGGGTTAAAAGAGAGCCGTTCATTCTCCTGAAAGGCCGGGGGCTGACTGAATTAATGGTCTATCAGATCACTTCAAACATACAACAAAAACCTGTGATTGCACAGCTGGGGTAACTGACGGGGGCCAAACACGGCACATTGGTCTAATAATTTACAAATGAGTGTGAACTTCAGTGTTGTGCTCAGCCCCATCTGAGTTAAAAAGACAATGCACCAGACCCATGCAAGACGGGGTTAAAAGAGGTCAAATGTCTCCAAGGCTAAGCTTTTTGCTACATTATTTTGTGAAATGTAATATTTGATCGTTTCAAAAAGAAAAAATGGGATTCAGATAGCCGATAAATGGATGAATGCAGGAGGTAAGATGTGTGGGATTCACAAGGTCTGCCCCTTCTTCACCATCTGTCATACATCCAGAGAAATGTGGCCACATCCTGTAAAAACACAGAGATAAACTATGAGTTCAACGAAGGGTCTGTCATAGGTTACAGGTCAAAATACAAACATCAGAGAAACACGATTATGAGAACTCACATGAATACAAATACACCCACAAACACACAGGTGAGAAGGCCAGAAAAAGGTCCCTTCAGTTTTGGATGTTATTAAAGCATGTGCACAGATTTTAGCACCTCTAACACAGAAAATGGGACCGACTTTGACGAACCTAAATAAATGAAAAAGACAGATTTGTTAACATTCTTGATGTGTGGCTTACAGGTAAGAAGGGGGCCAAAAATACTGTGTGGCTCTGAGAAATTCATCTAGATTAACACAAACAGCCACAAGACAACCAACAGTACATTTACTCAAGTACTGTACTTAGATACAATGTTGAGGTACTTCTTTATACTTTACTCCACTATATTCTAGAAGGAGATATTGCACTTCTCACTCCGCTACATTTATTTGACAGCCTTTGGTCAGGACTAACTTTACGGGCAAAGATTTTACAAACATATGATCAGTTTCTGAAAGATTCGCATTAGTGGATTGTTCTGCTGTATAATAACTACTATTAATCTTGAGACTAGACAAGTACATTTTAATACTAATACTTTTCCTTAAACATGATCTCAATGCAGGACTTGTAATTGACTGTCAGATTTTCTAAACTACTGTCAGATGCTGTGACTAGCTCTTAGCCCATTGCATACTGTTCATACATTTATTGATCTCCACGGAACAAACCTGCATTCCCACTTTCTGTGTTTGGAGGCTGAAACAGTTAACTCGCAGCTGGTTTAACGACCTGATGTTTTGACATCGACCTGACGTTATATGTAATGATTTTAAAACCAAAGCATAAGTGTGACGGTGTGTAGTCATCAAATGAAGCATGTGAGAATGTTGCCCACTCTGTCGCTACATGTTATACCAATAAACTAACAACTGGTCAAAATGACAGGTAGCCCAGGAGGTTAACGATTACTAGCTATAATGTGGTTAAGAGCAACGTTAAGTGAAATGAGTATTATATCAATTCGGCTCACTCGCTAGCTTGCTAGCACAAACTAGCAAGCAATGTGAGTCTTGCTCATTCAGCTTTCTTTAAAGACGTGTAACGTTCGCTAGCTAACAATAGCTTCCTAACGTCATCTTACTTACGGACCTGCTATAAATTACCACCTTTATTTGGCAATGTTGGTCAGATATATCTTATTTTGTAATGGCTACTGTAACCTGTGGCTGAGACGATCACATATTGAATCATCCAACAGCGGCTATCACGAAAGATTCTTTGCAAGCTAAGCTAGCTATTAACCGTTAGCCAGTTAGCTCGCTATTAATAAACCAGCTAGCTAGCTATCAATATTGCTTCACCACCAATCTTCTGTGTTTTCTCTACCTGTATATCACAGTCCAGTGTTTTCATCCGTGTCTTTTGGTGAAACTGGCATACACTTCATCGTTCTCTCAGTCTACATAACGGAATAATCATTATCGTAAAGGTTGTTGTTGTTGCTAAATATGAATATTGCTATGCCTTGCCTGGACCCGTTCTTCTCGCACTGTTCTGTTTCTCGCGATAGTTGGTTGGTCGGCGTTCGGTCCTGACAGCAGCCGCTAAGGAACCGCTGGATTTTCTGGAGTGACTCGCTTCCCAAAACTGTGACGGTAAACACGGAAAACGCGAGAAAGAAAAGCAGAGCGACACCTCTACTCAGACCTGCACCCCACCCGTTCAAACAAACTGACCCAGTGCTGGTCCACGCTGATCCCTGTCCATCCTGAAGGGGTCCCACTCAAAACCCCTGGAGGCCAAGTCGACGAGGCGGCCAAGTGGTCCCACATCAGACCGAGTCCGTCTGTCTCCTGTCTGTGTCTGTCTGTCTGGAGGTCGGTGTGATGTGAAGACTGGATCCACCACATCCACTAACTAGCACACTCACTACTAGTCCTGTACAAGTACTGTGAATATTTAAAATGAGCTCCACCTCCACCAGCTGCAACACTAAAGTGATGAACACATTACTGCATCAATATTTATAATCAATAATATATATGATTCTGAAATGGGCCATTACTTTTCATACTCTAAGTATATTTTGAAGCATTTTGAATGTGTGACTTTTACTTGTAGCAGAGTATTTCTACTGTGGTATTACTACATTTACTCATGTAAAGGATCTGAGAACTTCTCGCAGGTTGTAGTTTGTATGATGTTGTAGATGACCACATAAGGTGTTTTCAGAGCTGTCTGTTGAAACCATCCACTCATCCAGCACATACTCAGTACCATGCATTCATACGTTTTAGCCTCTAAAAGACAAATGTCTGGTTCAGTAGGTCAAAAAAAGAAGACTGTGTCCCTCTAAAGTTTCTGTTTCCTTCTAATCTGACTGTGAACATTATATTGTCATTTTATTGTGAAAATTTAATTTGAATAATCATTCAACCTGCACTGTATGATTTAGACAAGCTAGCTGTGTGATGGTGATAGGCATGAACACAAGGCCTTGAATGACATCCTTACTCAGCTAAATCAAACACATGTGTGGTGCCGTGTCCCAAACTGTTGCATGATTTTCCAAGAATCCATCACAGCCAAGACAGATTTTCAATAAGAAATAAGAGTCCCACAAAGATGAACAGATGTGGCAGAATTCAGATCCTTTACTGCAGTAAGAGTACTAATACCACACTGTAAATATTCCACTACAAGTCCTGCATTCAAAACCTCAGTATTATCAGCAGATTGTACTCACAGTACTATGGTGTTGGTGTATCAGTAAATGTTCCTGTCAGTGTTTCTCATCATCTCTGATGTTTGTGGATTAATATTCCTGCTGTAGATGTTTCAGGTTGAGCTCATTTGAACTACTTTATATCCTGTTGGCTGGTTTAATCTGCAGCGATGCATCATTTTCTATAAGATCATCATGTGTTTGTCCTGCGAGAACCTCGTATCTCAGACAAACAGCCTGTTTTCAGCTGTGTGACGATGCATTTTCAGCTGATCCAAGAGGCTTTTTAAACAATTTATTTAGCTGAAGAAGACATGAAGGAAAACTTCATCCTTCAGTTTATCACAAACATTCAACAGCAGCACATCTGGAGATACGAGCTTTTCACTGGACAGGGAGGAATCTGGAAAGTAATGAGTAACTAACGCTGTCAGTGTGTGGGGGCTGGTGAAGGAGCAGCAGAGCTGACTGTGTGTCAGTCAGATGAATGCAGTGCAGTAAAAAGTACAATATTTACCTCTGAGATGTAGAAGAGTAAACCTGCATAAACAAGAAATACTCAGGTACAAATACCTTGAATTTGTACTTTCGTGCAGTACTTGACACGATTCTCTGAGAGACCAGTTCCCATGAAAGAGGAGAAGCAGCAGGCTCAGGGTAATGAGTGCTGCCCTGACTCATCGTATTTGAGTTCTGGACGCTCATCTCTTCTTGCTCTGATCATGAAAACAGACAGACGCAGTTTTTCAGATACTTTTAAAGGTTTTAATCAAACTGTGATCAGTTAACAACAACGTCCACGG